>NW_028095857.1:840171-1068781 GCF_014824575.4 Sturnira hondurensis
CAAGGGATAAGGGGACAGTCACCTACAAAGGAGTACCCATCAGACTGTCAGTGGATTTCTCAAAAGAGACCTTACAGGCAAGAAGGGGCTGGAAAGAAGTATTCCAAGTCATGAAATCCAAGGACCTACAGCCAAGATTGCTTTATCCAGCAAAACTTTCATTTAGAATGGAAGGACAGATAAAGTGCTTCTCAGATAAGGTCAAGTTCAAGGAGTTCATCATCACCAAGCCATTATTATATGAAATGTTAAAGGGAGTTATATAAGAAAAAGAAGATGAAAAATATGAACAGTGAAAGGACAGCAAACTCACAGTTATTAACAACCCCACCTAAAACAAAAGCAAACCAAGAGGACAGCTAGATCAGGAGTGGAACCATAGAAATGAAGAACACATGGAGGGTTAGCAACAGGGGAGTGGAAGGAGGAGAAGGAGGGAGAAGGTACAGAAAATAGCATAGACAGTAGGTAGAAAATAGGGGGGAGAGCAAGAATCGCAGGGGAAATATAGAATCTAAAGAACTTGAGACACGTGGTCATAAACTAAAGGGAGCAAATGGTCGGGGAGGGGTGTGCAGGGTCAGGAGAATGAAGGGGGGAATAGAACAATTGTAATGGTATAATCAATAAAATACATTAAAAAAACAATTCCTACATGTCAGGGAAAAGTATAAACAAATTACATGGATTAACTTCTCAAAACTCACAATAATCTTATGAAGCAGGTACATTTATTTATTTCTTTATTTTTTTACCTTATTATTGCTTAATTAAAGTTGTCTGCATTTTCTCCTCATATCCTGTTTAACTAGAACATAATCAACAAAAGAAAAAAGCAAACAAAATATAACCAGAAACATTGAAATTAACAACAATCTAACAATAGCCAGGGAAAGGTGGGAGGGAACAATGGGTGAAGCAGATACTTTTAACATCAAACAAGTGGGAAAACTCAAGGTCACACCAATTGTCTAGTTTAAAAGTTTGAATTCTGCCCTGGATGACATGTCTCAGTGGATTGAGTGCACGCCTGCAAACCAGAGGATCTGGGGCCATTTCCCAGAAGGGGATTCATGAGAGGCAACCATGAATTGATGTTTCTCTCCCTTTCTCCTTCCCTTCCCCTGTAAAGATAAATAAATAAAATCTTTTTTTTTAAAGTTTGAATTCTAAGTCTCTATACTGAACTGAGATTTTTGAAGGGGCTGGAGTTAATCTGAAGTTGATGTTATGAAGCTTTGTTGTCAGAAGGAACCCGGAGCAGCTCCTTACTCATAAACCAAAACTCTGAGGTTGCGATGACAATTTTTGTTCTACTAAGAACATAGATTTAACAGAACGTCCTTGTTATTTTATCAGCTATTACATATTTAGACAAACATTTTTACCTCTTAGAATATTTTTCTAGGAAATCAATGCAGCTGACTGACCTATGGTAACTTATTTGGTCCCGTTCCATATTTTTTAGCAGTAATAATAACAAGATAATATTTCTCAAATGTGCTATTACATGCAATTTTAACAAATTTAATAAAAGGCCACAAAACCTATATGAACAGTAGATTATCTTGTAGCAGTTTCTTTTACTTTTTTGATGTTTTATTGTTTATACTACTACAAATGTCCATTTTTCTCCATATTCTTCCCCACTCCACTCAGCCTGTGCCCCACTTCCATGGTCAATGCCCACAACTCTATCTATGTCCATGAGTCCTTCATGTATATTCTTTGCATAATCACTTCACCTTCTTTCCTCTTCCCTCTTATAGCTGTCAGTCTATTTCTTGATTCCATGCACCTGGTTCTATTTTGCTCATTAGTTTATTTTCCTCACTAGATTCCTCTTATAAGTGATATCATGTGGTATTTGTTTTTTATCAACTAACTTAATTCATTTAACATAATAGTCTCCAGTCCCATCCATACTATCATGAAAACACAGGTATTCCTTCTTTTCTGATGTGTAATATTCCACTGTGTAAATGTACCACAGTTTTTTGATCCATGCATCTACTCATGGGCACTTAGTCAGTTTCCAGATTGTGGCTATTATAAATAACACTGATATGAACATAGAGATGCATAAGTTCTTTTTAATTGGTATTTCCTAATTCTTAGGGTATATTCCCAGCAGTGGAATTGCTAGGTCAAAAGGCAGTTCCATTTTTAATTTTTTGAGGGAACTCTATACTATTTTCCACAGTGGCTATACCAGCTTGTATTCCCACCAACAGTGTACTAGTATTCTCTTTTTTCCACATCCTCTCCAGTACGTGTTTGTTGATTTATTAATGGTAGGCATTTTGGTATGTGAAAGATGAATATCAGCCTTAAATGACACATAAAGACCAATGAACATAATTGACATTTGCATAGCCTTTCACCCCAGAGCATCAGATTATACATTATTCTCTAGTATATCTCATTGTGATTTTAAGTTGAATATCTCTGATGACTAGTGATGCAGAGCATCTTTTCATATGTCTATGGGCCTTCTGCATATCCTCTTTGGAGAAGTGTCTGTTCCTGTTTTCACCCATTTTTATTGGATTGTTTATCTTCTTGGTGTTGAGTCATATGAGTTATTTCTATATTTTGGAGATTAAACCCTAGTATAATTTGAAATTATTGTAATCCCTTCTACTTTGTTCTTCTTTCTCAAGAGTGCTGAGGCTATTCGGGGTCTTTTTGGTTCTATATAATTTTTCTGGAATATTTTTTCTAGATCTGTGAAGTATGACTTTGTTATTTTAATAGGAAGTGTGTTGAATCTATAAATGTCTTCGGTGCTATGGAAATTTTAATGATGTTAATTTTTCTAATCCATGAACAGGGTATATGCTTCTATTTATTTGTATCTTCCTCACTTTCTTTCTTTAGTGGTCTATAGTTTTCTGAGTACAGGTCTGATACCTTGGTTAAATTTATTCTTAGGTACTTTATTTAGTTAGTTATTATTTTAGTGAATGGGATTTTTTTCTTAGTTTCTTTTTCTGGTAGCTCATTGTTGGTAAACAAAAATGGCATTAATTTTTAAATATTCATTATCTAGCCCATTACTTTGTTGGATTCACTTATTTGGCAGAGTAGTATTTTGGTGGAGCCTGTAGGGTCTTCTATGTGCGATATCATGTCCCTTGCAAATAATGAGTTTTACCTCCTCCTTTCCAATTATGATGCCTTTTATTTCTTCTTCCTGTTCTTTGTGGCTAGAATCTCCAGTACTAAGTTGAATGAGTAGTGAAATCAGACACCCTTGCCTTGTTCATTATCTTACATAAAACACTTTCCGTCTTCCCCTATTGTGTATGATGTTGACAGTAGGTTGCTTATATATGGCTTTTATTATGTTGAGTTATAGTCTCTCTCTTCTCACTTTGCTGAGTGTTTTTATTATAAATGGGTGCTGTACATTGTTAAATGCTTTTTCTACATCCATTGATATGATCATGTGATTTTTGTCCTTCATTTGGTTTATGTGATGTATTATGATTATTGATTTGTGAATATTGTATCATCCTTGCACACTTGGAATAAATCCCACTTGATTATGATGTATAATCTTTTTACTGTACTGCTAGATCTAGTTTTCTAGTATTTTGTTGAGGATTTAAACATATACATTCATTAGAGATATCGGTCTATAATTTTTTTGTTGTGTATTTACCTGGCTTTGAGATTATGATAATATTGGCCTCATAGAAAGTGTTTGGGAGTCTTGCCTCAGCAATCTTATAAAAGAAGAACAAAGTTGGTGAGATCACAATATCTGCTATCACACTATACTACAAGGGCACTGCAATCAAAGCAGTCTGGTAGTGGCATAAGCACACATAGATCAATGGAACAGAATAGAGAGTCTAGAATTAAACCCATGTCTCTATGCTCAATTAAAGTTTGACAAAAGATGCACAAGCACACAATGAAGTAAAGACAGTCTCTTCAACAAATGGTGTTGGGAGAACTGAACTGGTACATGCGAAAAAATGAAACTAGTCCACCAACTTACACCATACATCTGAATAAACTCAAAATGGATAAAAGGCTTAAATATAAGTAGAATATCATAAAAATTCTAGTTGAGAATATAGATAGTGCCATTTCAGATACATCTCATGTAGCAATATTTTTGTTGATATACCTCCTAGAGCAAGGGAAAGAAATACAAAAATAAACAAACAGGACTACATCAAACTAAAAAGCTTCTGCGCAGCTAAAGAAACCTCCAAAATGAAAAGTGATCCAACTGTATGGGAGAACATATTTGCCACTGATACATGGGATAAGAGTTCAATCTCCAAAAAGTTTCCTTACTTTTAAAAAATGATTATTGAATGACTTTTTTATGGTACAACTGATTGAAAACAACTTGACTATGAGACTATATTTTACTCACATGAAAATATGGAAACATGCAAAAAAGTAATAAAAACAGAGGAGAAATACTGACATAATTTATAATATGCCAATGGATGCCCTGTATCTAATATTCGTTATATGCACATACAGAATTAGTGTAATGAAAAGCAAAAGCAGTGAATATTTTTATTTTTCTACACTATAACAAATAAAGAACAATCTTAAATGTCATTTATCAAAATCTAAACATGTAATTCAGGTGATGATCATCAAAATTTTTCACTTTACTCTGTACTAAGATAAATAATACGCATGTTTTCACTCTGGATCTTAACAGGTTCCTTTGAGTACAAGGTTCATGACTTGTTCATCATCAACTCACCAGCATTTAACACAGGGACTGGCAAACACATGTTAAATTATTTTCTCCTGAACTAAACTATAAGGATGAAAAACTAGTAGTAGAATCTACAAGGAGATACACATGATGGCAGAGATACAGATAAGCAGTAGACACTATGAAATTTAAATCCAAAAGTGCAGTTATTTACCAAGAATATCTGGTAAACAATTGAGCGTGTTCTTTGCTTAATCTAGTCAATGGTTATTAACCTGATAGTAATATTTATCAGTTACCTCCTAGGTGCCAGGCCCTTAGGTAGAAATTTAATATATTTATTTTTAAGGTTATCATTAGCCCTGTGAAGTAGGTATCATTAGCACCCAAAATGAAGTTCAGAGAGGTTAAATAATTTGTCCAGTCACAGTTAATACATGGTAAACAGGATGAAAAACTTAAATATGTAATTCTGTAGTCTATACGCTAGCTATAATTTGTGTTGCTGTCTGGAATTTTGAGCTTAACCATGTGTATGTATTTTCAGAAAAATGTATACTGGTTCAACAATGCCAATGAAAACTACTTTGGAAATATCAAAAGAATAAATTATCAAATAGAAAATATGAAACATTATGGAGAGGCATTTCCTGTGTCTGAGGATGATTGGGTTGATTGTATGTAAGCTTTTTAAAACAAGAAACTTTAAAGATTTAAAAGAAAAATTAAAGGCTTCTGAAAACAGCTGATTCACTATAGGGTATTTTTAAAAGAATTAGTAATCAGAGTGTACAACTAGAAAAATACAAAAGGTCTGGAACATAAGGTCAAACATAATAAAAGCACCTCTAATAGGGTGTTTTATTCTCTATATTGTAAAGTAGGTTGAATTCAATGTCCCTTGGTTAACTAATATTTGAGAAGAAATAGTACTAGACCAATTTCATAATTTCCTTTATAGTATGTAAGCATGCTTTTATTTTCTCCCTTTGTGCTTTCTTACACTGAATGGGAGTGACAAAAATGTCAAGATCCTTGAGTTGTCTGTTCTCTTCTTTATTTCTCTTAAGATGTCAACACTTTTATGGGTTTTTAAACATTTCAACACTCTTCATCTCAGTAAACCTCACAATATCAATAGCAATATGGCCAATATCATTCCATCCATGTGGCAGATGAGGAAATAGCAACATTAGGACACTTATAGCAAAGTGGAATTGGAATATGATTTCTCAGTAACCAGGTCTATTTCCCTTCCTTTAATACAGTAGTTTGTACATTTTCTTTGGTCCAACTTCCTTGTTGGAATATATGCACATTCAGATTCTAGCGCATCTGACCGGATAAAAATACTGATAGTTGTTCAAAATTAAGAAAAATTTTCTTAATCAAGAAAAATTAAAAATTAAGAAAAATAAAAGTAATAAACAAACAACAAAATAGACCAAGAAACAAAAAACACCAAATCACTTTGATACTTTTATTTTTTATATGTATTTTATTGATTGTGCTACTACAGTTGTCCAACTTTTTCCTTCCCTCTATTCACCTCTGGCCTGCATCCCCCTCCCACCATCATTCCCCCACTTTAGTTCATGTCCATGAGGCACACATATAAGTTCTTGGCTTCTCCATTTCCCATACTAATTCTTAACCTCCCCCTGTCTGCTTTGTACTTACCATTTATGCTTCTTATTCCCTGTATCTTTTCACCCATTCTCACCCCTCATCCTCCCTGTTGATAACCCTCCATGTGACCTCTATTTCTATGAATCTGTTCCCATTCTAGTGTTTGCTTAGTTTGTGTGTGTGTGTGTGTGTGTGTGTGTGTGTGTGTGTGTGTTTAGGTTTGATTGCTGGTAGTTCTGAATTTGTTGTTATTTTATTGTTCATATTTTTGATAATTTTCTTTTTCTTAGATAAGTCCTTTTAACATTTCATATAATAAGGGCTTGGTGATAATGAACTTTAACATAGCCTTACCTGGGAAGCACTTTATCTGCCCTTCCATTCTAAATGATAGCTTCGCTGGATAGAGTAATCTTGGTTATAGGTCCTTGCCTCTCATGACTTGGAATACTTCTTTCCAGCCCCTTCTTGTCTAAAAGGTTTCTTTTGAGAAATCAGCTGATAGTCTTATGGGAACTCCTTTGTAGGCAACTACCTCCTTTGCTCTTGCTGCTTTCAAGATTCTCTCCATCTCTTTAATCTTGGGTAATGTAATTATGATGTGCCTTTGTGTGTGCTTCCTTGGGTCCAACTTCTTTGGGACTCTCTGAGCTTCTTGAACTTTCTGGAAGTCTATTTCCCTTGCCAGATAATGGAATTAATTTTTATTATGTTTTCAAATTCTTGTTTTTTCTCTTCTCCTTCTGGCAGTCCTATGATTCTGATGTTGGAACATTAAAGTTGTCCCAGAGGTTCCTAAGCCTTACCTCATTTTTTGAGTTCTTGTTTCTTCATTTTGTTCTGCTTGAATATTTATTTATTTCTTCTTTCTGCTCCAACTGTTGCTTTGAGTCCCGATTTCCTTCCTCTCACTGCTGTTTCCCTGTACATTTTCCTTTATTCCACTTCTCATAGCCTTCCCTTTTTCTTCTATTCTGAGACCATACTCAACCATTTCTGTGAGCATCTTGATTACCAGTATTTTGAACTCTGCATGTGATAGGTTGGCTATCTCTTCATTGCTTAGTTGTATTTTTTTCTGTAGCTTTGATCTATTCTTTCATCTAGGCTATACTTGTTGTGTCAGCATGCTTGTTACATAGCAAAATGTGGAGCCCTAGGTATTTTCCCAGGCAGGGTAACTTACCGTTGTGATAAGGTGCTGTATGTTGGGGAGAGGTCTGAGAGGGAACAACATGCTTGCTCAGCTCTCCCCTAACTTTCAGTCACTTCTTATGTTACTCACAAAAAAGTGGGCCCTTCTGGCGCTGATTCCCAGGTGAGTGGTTTTATGCATGTCCTACGACCCTGTAGGTCTCTCCAATGAACTCTCCTGTGAGGCTGGGAGTTTCTCCTGCCACCTCAAACCACAGAGGTGTTTTCATGGATAGGTCTTCAGGCTTTATTTACCCACGCTGGAACACTAGGTTGCATAGTCTGTCTCACTTCCCAGTTTTTCCTCCTTTTTTATACACACTTAAATGGGGGACTTCCCAGTCTGTCAGCTACCACCTTGCACATCCCTGTCCTCCAGCCACCTCCTTGACATGAGTCCTCTCTATCCCAGCTGCCTGTCTCTGCTGCTCCTACCAGTCTGGATGAGTATTTCTTCTTTAACCCCTTGTTTTTCAGACTTTCATACAGTTTGATTTTCTGGCAATTCTGGTGATTTTTTGCTTTTCTACTTTTTGTTGTTCTCCTTTTGGTTGTTCAAAGAGGCAAAGTGTATCTACATACACATCCTTTTTGGCCAGAAGTGCCACTTTGGTAATTTTAAACTCATGATGACTTTATTAATAATGCTATTTCTAGACCTAAATTTGCCAGCTACACTTTGCCCTATACTCTTTTCCACCACTGGCTTTGGGAGCTGTTAGCAGGCATTAGAATGACTCCACAATTAAGGGCAGCATGAGCATAGGCATAAAGGGATTTGAAAGTTGTTTGGTATTCTTTTTAACATTTCTCCAAAATTGTCCCCAAATTGTTAAACATGAGAATTCTGATTTATTATACAAGTACTTGTCTACATGAAACTCTGACCTTAGTTAAACTTTTAAATATTAGTTTAAAAGCATAGAAATTCTTAGGGGACAAAAGAGTAGCCATAGCAGAACAGATAAAATCTTTAGATCCATGTTGGAATGATCATGTGTGTGTGTATTTCTGAAGCTGGAATTGGCATATATGAAGAAAATGTTAAAACCCTTGCAAAACACAAAGAAGCAAAACATCTCTGCAGTTACTGGAGTATATTTCCAATTCATCAAGTACTATTTAATTATTTTTAAGCTTCACCATAAAAACAAATCCAGTAATATGATGGTATTAGGATTTTTAAAAAATCATTCGTTATCAAACTCCATAACAGATTTGTCTCTGAAAAGAGCATAATCAATCTGAAATTTGCTTGGATTATTAACCATTCAAAATGCTGAGAGTTTTATATTGAGCAATTCTTCAGACATAAATATACATCTTTAAAGCATAAAAGGGTCAGTGATTCACTGACCCATGATTATTTTTATGTGAAAAACAATTAATAGCCACAATAAAATATTTTTTCTGAAATATCATAATTTGACTGAAATCAAATTTGATTTGCTTAAAAATCTATTTTTTATAGGACGCTGTGATACAGCTGCTACAGGGTTATCATGAGATTAGCAACTTCTGTGAGATTTTTTAAATCAGATGTTAGACTTTGCCATGGCAGAGAGAGTACTTTTGTAGGATAAGCAACAATTTGTGTGTGCAAACTGTTGGAAGCAGTCAGGATTTTGCTTGCTCTCTCAACTGAGCTTAACTGTGGGAACCTTACAGTTCAGGTTCAAAGGTGAAAGTAGTATGGGATATTAAGCCCAATTCTCACTGCCAAGGAATGAATCGCCTATGTACTTTTCACTAACCTATATTTTTTGTTTTTTGTTTTTTCACCGCTGGACTTGCAATTGCAGAATAATATTGAGACCCTGGTTAAGTGCCCTGATATTCAAATTTTTTAAAAGTTCCCTGTGGGGGCGACTTTCCTTGAAAGTCCCCCGGACCCTCACAGATGAGAGTAAACATGACTGAGACATGATCTGCTTGGGGAGGAGAGGTGTCCAGTTTCCCAGAGGAAAAGGGCCTTGAGCAGTGGCCAGTTTCTCGGGAAAAAGGTCTTGAGCCCCGTCCTCCAAGGGCTTTTATTGGGTTGTAATACACAGGAATACAGGGTGCCAAGGATCAAACAGTAGATAATATCTCAAAGAAATCTGAGGGCTTAATCTGAGTCAGAGTCTGTCAGGAAGAGTTTTAGGGTTTCTTCCTTGAACCCTTAACATATGAATGAAAGCACTCTTAGCAGAGAAGATTTCACATGTTTTTCTGGAATTCTTTGTGATGCTAGATTTTTCTCTGGGACATGCTCTAGCAAAGCAAGGAGCTGCACCCCTCCCCACCAGGTATTCAGGCTTAAGGGGATGAGAGCCTGGAAATACTTCTCCCAGAGGGCATGGGGACTCGAGCTATCTCAAAGCCGAGGGGTGAGAAAGCCATTGCTCTTTGTTTAAGCCCCCAGGGTCCTTCCATTATGGCCTCCCAAGTGATCGGGTCTGGCTTAGGTTGCCCCTCCTCTGAGGGGTCTTACCTGTCAATGACTTCTGACCATGCTTTGGGGTCAGGGAGGAAACTGAGGCAGCACTTGCTACCAGAGACAAGCTTTGTCTCCTGTGGCTCACATTCCAAAGGTCACTGACTCATCATTAGCCACAGGGGGTAGAGTTACAATTCCTAAAACCAGACAGAGCAGTCCACAACAGTTCTCAGGTATATTTTATATATACTCATGGATAAACCATGCCATGCACAGCATCTATGTAACCTGGCAGTCAAAGAGAGTGGACTGGAATGTGCATGAGTGAATAATGATGACTTCAATCTACTAGTCAGTGGGGATGGCAGATATGATTGAGTGAGCATGTGTACTATGTGACTATGATATTCAAAATCACTGATTAGAGCAACCAATCTGCATCAAATTTTGGAAACTGTTCAGATGATTCAGAAGGCCACAGCTTCATCATGACAGTGTGCCCACTCATGTATCAGGTCTCATGCAGAGTTTTTTTTTTGTTAAACATCATATAACCAGGTAACTCAGCTCCCCCAGAGCCCAGATTGCCACCTTGTCACTTCTGGATTTTCCCTACACTAAAGTCATATTTGAAAGGGAAGAGATTTTAGGCCATCGATGAGGTTTCAGGAAAATATGATGGGGCAGCTGAGGGTGACAAGGTAAACTGTGAGGTCCCAAGGTGCCTACTTTGAAGGTGACTGATGAATCATTATCCTGTGTACAATGTTCCTTGTACCTTGTATCTTCCTCAAAAATTGTCTCTATTTTTCATATTATATGGTTGGATACCTTCTAGACAGATCTTGTATATATTTTTTATGTTTCTGTTTCTTTAGTTTGACTATGATATTTTATCTTTCATTTTTCTCAAGCTTATTTGGTAGCATAACAAAAGGAGCATTTTGCTTTTCTCCCTCAAAACATAACAGGATTTTTTTGAATCCTGTCTTAACAGGATTTTTTTTAATTTAACTATTATTTCCAATAATGTATGGTTCTTCTTTTACTACATATTCCTTATGAATTCTAGGTTTTGTTTTGTTGTCTATTTTGTTTTATTGATCTTATTCTTATACTAGTTTCATACTGTTTTAATTATTGATGTTTTAAATACAATGGCTAGTGGATTTTTCTATTACTCGTGTTTTTTCAATAAGTTTTTGGGTATCTTTGCTTTTCTACTATTCATGATAAACTTTAGGGTAATTCTGTCACATTAAATAATTTCATTGAAGATGAATGCCAGATGGGAGTGGGGTAGGGGACTGTGTGACAAAGGTGAAAGGATTGAAAAGTACAGATTAGTAGCTACAAAATAATATCAGGGATGTAAACTACAGCATAAGGAATAGAGTCAATAATATTGCAGTAATCATGTATGGTACCAGGTGGGTACTGGAAATATCTAGGGAACACTTGTAAAGTATATGATCATCTAACCCTTATGCTGTAGACTTGGAACTAATACAAATAATATTAAATGTAAACCATAATTTCATTTTTAAGTCAAAACAAAGACATAAATAAATATTTTAAAATCTCATTGGCAATTGTAATTGCATTAAGTTTAAAAATGAATATAGAATAACCTGAAAACTTATCAAGTAGTATTCCCATCTAAGAACATGTCTATTCATTTATAATGTGTCCTTTAAAAAATATACTTAGGAACCTGTATGAGCAGACAACTGCATTCTAGTCCACTTCTTTCTGTAACTAGCTACATGCTTTATGATATATCTCATGATTCTGATGTAATTCCCACTCTTCAGAGCTCGTGGCATTTACATGAGGGCTAAGAGAGTTAAAAATACTTAACACCGTAAAGAGATAAATATTTATGGAGAAACAAAATATATTACTATTATTAAAATAAAACTTTGATAAAAAGACCAATTTTGCATGAAAGGTATTTCTTACTTCAAATATAAGATCTCTACAAAAAAACCCTAAAACTCAGAAAAACAAAGGAATCCAAGGATCTCAATATTAATCATCTTGGAAAAAACCTCTTTATTAAGCATGACTAATTTAATGCCAATATCTCCTTATGGTGAAGACATTTTAGCATAGAATATGTGTACTAGACCCAATAAAATCAACCTCATGTTTCCATACATTCTTAGAGTTTGAGGAAACCATGAAGTAATCTCATTTAAATGTTTATTAAGTAGAAATGCCTCTTCTATAATATTTCCAGCAATAGTAAGTTCACTAATTCATAAGTAATTATTAGAATCCGCATGTTTCAAAATATCCTATTGTACCAATATCTGTCTCACTGTGCTTTTCACCTATGATTGTAACTGGTGTTACAATCAAAGGAAGGTGAAGTATCTAATTTCATCTGGCAAGAAGAAATGAAAGAAAGTGGGAAGAAACACCAAAACAGTGCACTGGAAAGGAGGTATGAGCTGACCTGAACCATAAAGGGAGGGGTTAAGGCATTCAAGGTCAACATGCTTGGGAACTGTACTGAGTTTGGTTCTGCTGAATCAAAACACATATATGAGAGAGTGGTAGAAGATAAGGATGTATAAAATGGCAAGTGATTGGTATCTGAGAGTCTTCAGTGCAAAGTTGAAGAGTTTACATTTTGTTGACAACAGAATCATTAAAAAGTTATTTAAATTCAACAATATTGTTCAACTTTGCTACTGGGTCTACAAAAAAATCTATCATTTTTTTTCTCTAAGCTTTCTTACTTCTTCAAATTACCTGGAGGTATTTTTATGTCCATCCAGTTATTCTAATAATTTATCATCTGTATATTTTCTATATTATGATCATTTCATTTCTTTTCCCCTGCACTCATTCTAGTTTGTTAATCTTAAATAATTATACCCATAATTAAGTTAATAACTCAAATATTACTTAATGTGCAAAGTAGAAGAAGATTATTTTATCTTGGGCCCTGGCTGGTAAAGCTCAATGGATTGAGCGCGGGTCTGCGAACCACACGATTGCAGTTCGATTCCCAGTCAAGGGCACATGCCTGGGTTGCAGGCCAGTTCCTGGTTCCTGGCAGGGGACACACAAGAGGCAACCATACATTGATATTTCTCTCCCTCTCTCCTTCCCTTCCCCTCTAAAGATAAATAAATAAAATCTTAAAAAAAGAATTATTTTATCTTGGTAATTCTATAGAAAACTTATTTTAATGAACATTAAATTAAGGTTTGGTTTATTTTTGGACTTGGAGCCATGGCAATCAATCAGATGACCAAGACTTTGTTATGCTGCACTAACAAAGAACTCTGAAGCCTCAGTGACTTAACCCAACAAAGGTTTATTTCTCACTCATACTTAAAAGCCAATGTGGATCAACATGGAGTGGTCTATTCATCACAGCCATTCAAGAATGTAGGCTGACAAAAACTCTGTTACAATTCCTGTTCGTGGTCAATAAGACAGGGAATAAGGAGGTAGTAAATTGTACAACAGTTCTTAAAGTTTCCAAAGCAAATCAATTGTCTTTACCTAAATTTAAAGGGTGTAGAGACATCCAGTCTACCATAGCCCTGGGAGGAGAGAAGAAACAGGATATATGACTGATCCTGATGGCTTCCATCATCTTAAAACTATATAACAAAGAACAAGTGACCAATTAAATGCTCTAAATTTATTTCTTTTGTTCTGACACTACTGGCTATCAATCCAGATCTTCCTAATGTTACAAATGCCTTATTTTTTTGGTCTAAAATGTTGCTGAATTGGATTCCATCAACTTATGGCAGACTGTTTGCTATGGTCTGAATGTTTGTGTTATTCGCAAGTTCATATGCTGAAATCCTAACCCACAAGATCCTATTAGGAAGTAGGGCCTTTAGGGAGGTGTTTAAGTAAGGAGGACAGAGCTCTCATGAATAAGATTCATGACCTCACTAAAGCATCCAGGGACCTTGTTTTACACTTAACATGTGAGAACACTGTTAGAATTCAACAGTCTGCAACCTATAAAGAGCATTCACCAGAATCTGATCATGCTGGCTATCTGATATTAGACTTCAAGCCTCCAGAACTGAAAGAAAGCCTCTATTGTTTATAAGTCTCCCAGTCTACAATATTTTGTTAAAACAGCCCAAGCAGGCTATGACATCATTCATACTATTTAAAATTGTTATTCCAGCACATATTATGGAGTTATTACCCATAAATTTGACTCATCTTTCAGACTATCAAAGATATAGACTTTAGCTTTAGGAACCTGTGGTACTTTCCAAGACACTTCATTTTCACTAAACATTGATCCATTACTTCATTAATGCCATTATGGTAGGACTGCTGAATTCATCTCTCAGTCTACATAATTGAACAAACATCTGAGTCATATTTTTTAGATTTTATTTATTGATCTTTAGAAGGGAAGGGAAGGAGAGAGGGAGAGAAATATCAATGTATGGTTGCCTCTTGTGTGTCTCCTGTTGGGAACTGGTTGGCAACCCAGGCATGTGCCCTGACTGGGAATCAAACCACGACCCCCTGGTTCTCAATACACTGAGCTATACCAGCTAGGGCTGAGGCATATTTTTAACAAATTACTATAACTTTATTTTCTGAAACTTTACCAAATGCTTTATTCCAAACAAAATATAAAACATTTAAGCATTATCCTGGTCTAGAAGTCTAGTACTCTTACCAAGAAAGGAACAAAGTTTAGCCAATCTCTCATGTTTAAGTTGATCATGTTTTATATTTTATATATGGACTTGTACAGATTACTCTCATTCTTTTATTAACTTTATGAGTTAATAAAACTTGTAAATATGTTTGTGAATATTTGTTTAAAATGGATTTTTTCCACATAGTTTCTGAAAATTACAGCCTCTCCCTCACTTTTGAAAATAAGAATATATATTCTGTTCTCTAACAGTTAAAATTATTTCTTGTTTTACAGGAGTCTTCAGATGTTACTTATGGTGGTACTAATACAAATCTGAACATTTTTAATAGACCTTTGGAGGAACATGTAGATACATTTAAATATGCCCAGAATTTTCTTGGACATTAAAGTGAATGTCTATAATATTTTATGATGTGTTACAGTTTTCAATTTTTTAGTTTTTAATGTTGTAGGCTATTGAGGTAAAATAGATTTAAAATAGCTCAGATATCGTTCTCTAATTTGTTAACATTTATCATCTTTCTCATGTAATGATCCTTTATCTTTGTTTTTATTGCTTTAAACTTGCTTGAAAAAAAATTTTCTCTAGCACTTTCCAAAACTCATAATTTGTGTGTTAACATCTCAACAATATTGGTAGTTGAGTGGCATTGTGTTATATTCTGCTCATTTGAAATATTTTTAATTTAAAATCTGTATCTCTTCCATAACAAGTTATTGTCAATACATATCATGTATAACATGCTTTCTTGCTTCTCACACACAAAAATTATCTAACTTAGAGTTCCTAATTCTTTTAGTTGATTTATTTGTTATACAGTGAAAGACACAACTGAACAAAAGCATTAATATCTTTAAGTACATAAAATTAAGTCAAAATGGCCTCTATTAATATTTTGAGAGATTTCCTTCCAAAAGTATTATTTCAACAATTAAAAATAAAAATACCTACAGTTATTAAAAAAGCTTATCCTCTATATATCTCTCTTTCATCACAAAAATGAGACTAATGATGTAAGATTAACTTTCTACTTTATATTTATTAAATATTTTTGAGATTTTTATGGAGTTTCTGTCACTAATACATCTGGGTTATAATAATGAAAGTAAAATATTCAAGAAAGAATGATGATAATAACAATACAACCAGGAAAAACACAAGTATTAGTAATGATTACTATTGTTTTCTTTCATTTTAATTTTTGTTCAAGTACAGTTTTCTGTTTTTTACTCCCATCTCAGCCAACCACCCCAAGTGCTCCCCACCTCCCTCCCACTTCCAACCCATTAGTTTTTGTCCATGTGTCCATTATACTTGCTCTTGTAAACCCTTCCTCTTTTCATCCGAAATTTCCACCCCTCCCTCTCTGGTTACTGTCAGCTTGTTCTCTATTTCAGGCTCTTTGGTTATATTTTGCTTGCTTGTTTGTTTTGTTGTTTAGGTTCCTGTTAAAGGTGAAAATCATATGGCATTTGTATTTCACCGCTTGGCTTATTTCACTCAGCATAATGTTTTCCAGTTCCATCCATGTTGTTGCAAAGGGTAAGAGGTCCTTCTTTCTTTCTGTTGCATAGAATCCCATTGTGTAAATGTAACATAAATTTTTAATCCATTCATTTACTGATCAGTGTCTAGGTTGCTTTGAGCACTTGGCTATTGTAAATTGTGCTGCTATGAACATTGGGGTACATAGGTTCTTTGGATTGGTGTTTCAGGGTTCTTAGGATATAATCCTAAGAGTGGAATTGCTGAGTCAAAAGGCACATCCATTTTTAGTTTTCTTAGAAAATCCAATATTGTTTTCCATACTGGTTGTACAAGTCTGCAATCCCACCAACAGTGAACTAGGGTCCCTTTTTCTCCACAACTTCTACAACACTTGTTTGTTGCTTTGTTTATGATGGTCTTTCTGACTGGTATAGTGTGGTATCTCATTGTGGTTTTAATTTCCATCTCTCTGATAGCTACCAATACTGAGCATCTTTTTATGTGTCTCTGGATCCTCTGTATGTCCTCCTTGGAGAAGTGTCTGTTCAAGTCCTTCGTCCATTTTTAATTGGGTTGCTTGTCTTCTTAGAGTGGAGTCATGTAAATTCTTTATATATTTTGGAGATTAAACCCTTGTCTGAAGTATCATTGGCAAATATGTTTTCTCATACAGTTGTATGTTTCAATTTGTCTCTGTCTTCCTTGATTTCTTTCTTCAGTGTTGTGTGGTTTTATGCATACAGGTGTTTTACCTCCTTGGTTAGGTTTATTCCTAGGTATTTTATTTTACTTACTGCTATATCCAATGGGATTTTGTTTTGATTACTGCTTCTGCTGTTTCATTTTTGGTATACAAAAATGCCTTTGATTTCTGGATATCGACTTTGTATCCCACTGTTTTGCCAAATTCAGTTATTAGGTAGAGCAGTGTTTGGGTGGAGTCTATAGGATTTTCTGTGGACACAATCATGTCATCTGAAAACAATGACAGGTTTATTTCCTCCCTTCTGTTTTGGATGACATTTATTTTATTTTCTTGTCTGATCACTGTGGCCAGGAGTTCCTATACTTGGTTGACTAGAAGTGGGGAAAGCAGACATCCTTGTCTTGTTCATGATCTCAGTGGAAAATATTTTAGTTTTTGCCCATTGAGTATAATGTTGGCTGTAGATCTCTCATATTTGGCCTTTATTATGTTGAGGAATGCTTTCTCTATTCCCATTTTGCTGAATGTTTTTATCATAAATGGGTGCTTTACATTATCAAATGCTTTTTCTGCATCCATTGATATGATCATGTACTTTTTGTCTTTGTTTTTGTTTATGATGTATTACATTTACTGATTTGCGAATATTATACCATCCTTGCATCACTGGGATGAATCTCACTTGGTCATGGAATAAGAATTTTTTAATGTGTTGTTAGATGTGGTTTGCCAATATTTTTTGAAGATCTTAGCATCTATGTTCATCAGCAATATTGGCCTCAAGTTTTGTTTCTTTGTTGTGTCTTTATCTGTTTTGGGGATAAGGATGATGCTAGCCTCATAAAAAGAGTTTGGCAGTGTTCCATTATTTTGGATTTTTTGGAATAGTCTTTGAAGGATAGGGGTTAGCTCTTCCTTAAACGCTTTGTAGAATTGTCCTGTGAAACATCTTGTCCAGGGATTTTGTATGTCAGGATTTTTTTTATTATTGCTTTAATTTCATCTGCTGCTATTGGTCTTTTCAAGCTTTCTGCTTCTTCTTCATTCAGTTTTGGAAGATAGTATTTTACTACAAATATGTTCATTTCACCCTGGTTTTCAAATCTCTTGGCATACACTTCTTCATAATAATTTCTTACAATCCCCTCTATTTTTGTGGTGTCAGTCGTAATCTCTCCTCTTTCATTTCTGAGTGTGCTTATATGGGTCCTCTCTCTCTCTTTTTTAAATGAGCCTGTTTAAAGGCTTATCAATTTTATTTTTTAAACAGCTCCTGGATTCATTGATTCTTAAAATTGTGCTTTTAGTCTCTATGTCATTTAATTCTGCTCTGATCTTGTTTATTTCCTTCCTTCTACTTGCCCCAAGCTGTCTTTGTTGGTGCTCCTCGAGTTCTTGTAGGCATAGAGTTGGGTTGTTTGTTTGAAATGTTTGTATCTGTTTTAGGTAGGCCTGTATTGCTATGAACTTCCCTATCAGGACTGCCTGTGCTATGTCCCACAAGTTTTGGGTTGTTGTGAGTTCATTTTTTTTGTCTCCGGAATTTTTTATTTCTTCCTTAATTTCATTCTTGACCCATTTATTGCTTACTAGCATGCTATTCAATCTCCATGATTTTGAGTGTTTTCATTTTTTTCCCTTTCGGTGGG
The DNA here is from genome assembly GCF_014824575.4 of Sturnira hondurensis. Lineage (NCBI taxonomy): Eukaryota > Metazoa > Chordata > Mammalia > Chiroptera > Phyllostomidae > Sturnira > Sturnira hondurensis. The sequence continues at coordinate 858,620 of NW_028095857.1, forward strand.
TTTCCAGTTTCAGTCCCTTATGGTTTGAGAAAATGGTTGGTATGATTTCAATTTTATTGAATTTACTGAGGCTTGTTTTGTGTCCTATCATGTGGTCTATCTTTGAAAATGTTTCATATGCAGATGAAAAGAATGTGTATTTAATTTCTATAGAATGCAGGGCTCTATATATATATCAGTTAAGTCGATTTCATCTGGGGCATTGTTCAATACCAAAATATCTTTGTGGATATTTTGTTTGAAAAATCTGTCCATTTTTTAAGTGGTATGTTAAAACCCCCTACTATATTTGTGTTGATATCAATATCTTTCTCGAAATGTCTAAGATTTTATGCATCCTGGTGCTCCTATGTTGGGTGCCTATATATTTACAATGTTTATGTCTGCTTGATGGATTTTTCCCTTGAGTATTATGGAATGACCTTCTGGGTCTATTTCTGGGTCCCCTTTTTTTTGAAGTTTCTGTTGTCTGATATGAGTATTGCTACCGTGGATTTTTTTCCTATTTATTTGCTTGGAAAATTTGTTTTCATCTCTTCATTTTTAGTCTGTGTAGGTCTTTATTTCTGAGGTGGGTCTCTTGTAGGCAGCATATGTATGGGTCATGCTTTCTTCTCCATTCAGCTATTCTATGTCTTTTGATTGGAGCATTTGTTCCATTTACATTTAAGGTTATTATTGATAGGTACTTATCCATTGCCATTTTTGTACCTGTGTTCCTCTCTGTCTCTCTCTTTCCTTTCCTTTCCTTAGAGCACTCCCTTTAGCATCTCTTGAAGGCCTGGTTTAGTGGAGGTGTATTCTTTTAGACTTATTTTATCTGGGAAGCTCTTTATTTGGCCTTTTATCTTGACTGAGAGCCTTGATGGGTAAAGTAGCCTTGGTTGTAGGGCTCTGGTTCTCATTACGTGGAATATTTCTTGCCATTGTCTTCTCGCTTGGAGCATTTCCATTGAGAAGTCAGCAGCTGGCCTTATTGGGGCTCCCTTGCATTTAGCATTTTTTTCTCCCTTGCTGCCTTTAGTATTCTCTCTTTGTCTTGAAATTTTGCCATTTTAATGATGATGTGCTTGAATTGGTCCTCTTTGAGTTCCTCTTGATTCAGACTCTCTGTGTTTCCTGCATTTATGTGACTTTTTTCTCTCTCATCAAATTAGGAAAGTTCTCTATCATTATTTTTTCAAACAGGTTTCTATCCCTTGCTCTACTTCTTCTCCTTCTGGGATCCCTATTATTCGGATATTATTATGTTTCATATTGTCTTTCATTTCTCTTAATTCCTCTTCATTCTTTCTGAGCCTTCTTTTCTTTTCTTGCTCTTTCTGGGTGTTTTTTCTACTTTGTCTTCTAGCTCACTGATCCTATCTTCTGCTTCATTGATCCTGCTTTTCATTCCTTCCATTCTGTTCTTCAATTTGGAAATTGTATTCTTCATTTCCTCTTGGCTCTTGCTGATAGTTTCTATTTCCTTTTTCATGTTGATATAGTTTGCAGTGAGTTTATTGCAGCTCCCCTCTAGTTTCTGGTAGCTCATTTTGAGCTCTTTGAACTCCCTGATAACCAGTGCTTTGAATTAAATATCTGATAGGCGACTTGCCTCTATTTCATCTACCATTATTTCTCAGGCTTCCTCCTTTCCTTTCATTTGGGGATTGTTTTTTGTCTTTCCATTTTTAGTGAGACTCTTCTCGTTAGTTTCAGCTTCCTAAGTTTATTACTTCTGGCTTCCTTGGTTTATCTTTTGAATTTCTGTGGTAGAACGCCTGTGAAATTGAGTGGTTTATTCTCCTTGGTTTCCCAAGCTGACTGGTCTTGAGCTGTCATTTACGTTGGCTCTGTGTTTTTCTTTGGGTTTTGATTGATTTGGGGGTCTTTCTTTTGTGGGTCCTTCCCACCAGCTGGTTAACTGAGAGTCAGTCTGTTCACCACCTCTTGTATTTTGTTGTTCTGGTGAGGGCAGGTAGTTTTGAATCTGGTTCTTCCATGTGTACTAGGTTTTGAGGATTCTCTTTTGCTCTTGTTCAGTTGTTTGTACTGGATAGTTTTTCCACTATTTAGTTATATTTCCAGATAGGTCCTGGACTTAGGATTGTGTGGTTTCCACTCCCTCCTTCACCTTTTTCTGTTGTTTTCTGTTGGTGGTTCCTTTGCTGTTGGGTTTCTTCTTCCAGTGGATATCCTGATGTTCACCGCTTCCACCTACTCTTTTTTGTGATCAGTTTGAGAGAAAACCAAATGTTTTAAGACAGAAAGAGAGTATTCTATGATATTTAAAATAGCAGTTTGTAGAGAAGTGATAGGGGACCCTTTGGCTATGTATAGTGTTAACTGGAATATTCCACCCAACTAGCCACTTTTTAAAAAGAATGTAAAGAAGATAAGACTCTTGTTGGGGAGAGAAGGATTGTGAGTTGGATCTAGAAAGCACTGAGGTTGTGAGAGGTCACATTCTCAGGCAAGGTGAGAGTAAAGGATAGTAAATAGGTGTAGTGTGTGAGAGAATAGAGTTAACCACTACAGTAACAGAGTTTTGGAAACTGTGAGGTGGGCTAAGATCCAGGAGGGGTGTTGTAAAGTATTTAAAATTGTATCAAACAGCTATTATTTGCAATAATATTGGAGCAACAATCTTATGACAGAATCTATGTTATCTGGATAACAAGAATAGGGAGTATAGGACATTGAGTAGTGTGCTAAAGGAGTACAAGTGAAGTGAAGGATAGTAAATTAGCAGTACACTTTGAAAGAGAGAACAGGGGAAACCTGTCAAATGGTACAATATAGCCAGTCAAGCAAAGAACATTACACAGAAAGAAGAGGAATACAAAACTACTATTAAAGTAAAAGACATAAGAATAATGAAAAAAATAATAATACAAATATTAAGTAACTTGCAGGTTCTTTGTAATAGCAAAGTGAAATTTGTCTCACTGTGTCAGCTGTTGAGATGCCCCCTCTTTGGGTCCAACTCTGGTCTTTGCACAGTTCCAGGTTTTTTGTCTCACTTGTGGGTATTTAAAAAAAGCAGGAAAGGGAGGAAGAAGTGATACAATTGGAAAGAAAGGGAAAAGGAATAAAATAAGAAAGAAAGAAAGGGAGGAAAATGTATTGAAAGACAAGACAATAACAAACATTTGAAGCATAAAAGGTTACTTAAAAACAAAGAAACAAACAAACAGCAATAACAAGAAAAAACAAACCTCTTGTTCCTTTCAAACTGGCTAAACTGTTTTTTGGTTTTTTTTTTTTGGTTTTGCTCTCCATAGTAGGCTGAAGGGTGATTGGTATGGCTTTTCTCCCTTCCCAGTGTGCACTCAGCCAATCTTGTGCACACTTTCCCTAGAGCTATCTGGGGCCTCACCCAGGGGTCTTTTGTGTGGGATCCAGGTCTTCCTCAGAGGCTCTTTCCCTGGGGTTACTGCAGTGGGCTGTGGTGTGGGCATGCGCATGCTCACCCAGGCTGCCTTGAATCCTTCCCGGAGCTATGTGGGTGCCTAGGGCCCTCTGTTCTGTTTGGCTTTCTGCACAACCTTCCCTGCAACCTCTGGATCGCTGCCTGTCTGGGAGTGGAGTAGGCCCAGTGGCTGTTGAAGGAGAATTCCCCAAACAGTTTTCCTTTTTGTGAAATTTCTCCTACTCAAGCCTGCTTCTCCTTACAGCCCAATTCTCCAGCAAGACCAATGACTATCAGTGTCAGTGCTGGTCACTGTGCAACTTTCAACTCTCCCAAGCCAGTGACCACAGACTCTGAGGGTGATCACAGTTGCTGTCTGTTTGACTCTTTGTCCTTATTCCCCTCTCTGAGACTTCAAGCAACCACATCTTTCCCGGTGGTCCTTAAACTTTGTATGGTCCAGGAGGGAGGGAGAAGTTGATTTGGCTCTCTCCCAGAAATTTTGTGGCAGGCCTGCCACTCCTAAGGAGTCTGTGGTAGACCCTGAGCCAGGCTCTGGGCCTGGGGCTACAGCCGCCCAGGTCCCCGAGTTGTTCCCTGGGACCTTATTTTCCTGAAGCGCTCTCCTTACCATCTGGTTTTTTAGTGCCCACTACAATTTTTAGTCTCTTATTTTCATATATGCTGTGGTATTGTTGGCTGTTTGCTCTGTTACTTCGTAGATCAGCTAGGTATTTCTCCCATGTGTAGGGGCAAGTGGATTCTGTTCCCTCCTACTTCATTGCCATCTTCTTTCTCCTGATTACTATTATTATTATAATAATAAAACTATGTAAGTAGAGCTCACTAGTTGCGGCTTACTATTCTAAGCATGATTCATATGTAATTTTAATCATCATGTCTACCTTATATGATAAATGCTTATCTTTTCAAAGATGAAGATGGATAGTGCACATGAACTTTTCCTTGTGCAAGGTGGGCTGAGGGGGTCAGAATTGAGAATCCTAAATTAAATCTTATCTATGAATTACAATATTAAACATTTTAACATAAAAATTTATATATAATGTGTATAATGTATAAATATATATAAATGTATATACATATAAATTTATATATATATATATATATATATATATATATATATATAATATAGATTATAGGTAGCAAACTGGCCACTACAGGCCGAATCCAGCCCTCCACCTTGTTTTATCCAGCCTGACAGCTTGATTTCTACCTGGAGGCAGTGCTGACCAACTTGTTCCTTGTTAAAAAGTAGTTACATTTACACATTCCTAAAATTACATTGGGCCCTTTGAAGACAACCATGGGGCTGATGTGGTCCCCAGTGAAAATAAACTCGACACCCTGATATAGATGATAGATATAGATATATAGGTATAGACATAGACATAGGCATAGATATAAATGTAGATATAGATATGGAAACACACACATTTTTCTTAGGCTGGTTGAATTTTATTTTTCACAAAACAGCAACAGACTCATACATGCAGAAGGCAAACTAATGGTTGCAAGACAGGAGAGGGAACAGGCTTGGGAAGTACAAACTGGTAGTTACAAAATAGTGATAGAGATGTAAAGTACACCACATAGAACAGACTCAATAATATTGTAATAACTGTGTATGGTGTCAAGTGAATACTAGAAATATTGGGTGGGGAAATTTATAAAGTATATGATTGTGGAACCACTATCCCATACACTTAAATTAATATAATTTAATATTTTTTAAAGAAAAAAGTTTGGAATTTTCTAAGAAAACTAAAAATGGACCTGACTTTTGACCCAGCAATTCCACTGCTGGATTATATCCTAAGAACCCTAACACACCAATCCTAAAGAACCTATGCACCCTGATGTTCATAGCAGCACAATTTACAATAGCCAAGAGTTGGAAGCAACCTAGATGCCCATTGATAAATGACTTGATCAAAAAACTATGGTACATTTACACAATGGAGTTCTATGCTGCAGAAAGGTAGAAGGAGCTCCTACCCTTTGCAACATCATGGATGGAACTGGAAAGCATTACGCTTAGTGAAATAAGCCAGGCAGTGAAAGCCAAATACCATATGATCTCACCTTTAACAGGAACTTACATAACAAAACAAACAAGCAAGCAAAATATGACCAAAGACACTGAAATTCAGAACAGGCTGACAGGGACCAGAGGGGAGAGAATTTCAGGGGAAAAGGGGAAGGATTCACAGAAACTAGTATAAAGGACACGTGGAGAACAACTAAGGGAGGTGGAAATGGGAGGGAGTTGGGGAGCAAGAGGGGTGGGCTGAGATGGGAGTGCGGGACGGAAAACTGTACTTGAACAAGAATTAAATTAAAAAAAAGAAAGAACAGGGAGTAGGGCAAGGATTCCACTTCCTCCCATGCATGGGAGAAAAACCTGCTGATCTGCAGAGGAGCACAGCAAATAGCCAACCAGGACCCGGCATATAGGAAAATAGGACTCCAGAAATTGGAGTGGACACTGAATGACCAGATGGTGAGGAGATGGCTGCAGGTCAATAAGGTCCTAGGGAACAGCACAGAGGCCAAAGGCCAAGGTTGCCACCTCCATCAGGCCATGCCAGGGCCCAGGCCGGTCAGCCTCCGACTCTTGGAGCCAAGGGCTGGCAGCACGGTCCTTGGGAGAGAGCCAGGTCAACAGCTCCTTCCCCACCCGGCTGGCACAGTTTGAAAAACGCCAGGAGATATCTGTTTGCTTAAAGTGTCAGAGAGAGGTATGGGCACAAGGAAGCAAACGAGGGGGCTTTGATCACCAGTGGAGTCTGTGGTGGCTGGCTTGGGAGAATTGAGAGTCGCCCTTGCGTTCCCCCACAGCATTGGGAAAGGTTTGTGCCCAAGCCTGTGGGACCAGGGAAGCCTGGCCAGGAGTGCATGCCCGAACACCAGCCCAGGACTGTGAATCCTGGGGAAAGCCTGCTCTCAGTGGGACACTGGGGAGAGGCGCCTGTCTGGATCTTGGGAGAGCACTTCTGAGAACGACTGAGTTCACCAAAAAGGGAGAAAGGCCACACCAATGGCCACTCAGAGTGCTACATCTAGTGTGACCAGAAAAAAACGGTTTGATCAGCCGGAAACCAACAAGAGGTGGTTTTTTTGTTTGTTTTTTTTTGGTTTGGTTTGGTTTGGTTTTTTTTTAATCTTTTATTTTTTAAACTTTATTATTGTTTTATCTTTCAATACTTTTACCCTCCCTCTTCTTCTTTCTTGTTTTGTTCCTTCTTCCTTTCTTTCCAAACCTACCACTTTTTCCTCCCTTCTGCTGCCTTTTTTTCCTTTGCCCCCCACCCCACCAAGTGAGACAAAAGACTTGGAATGGCGTAAAGACCAGAGTTGGACTCAAACAGGGGGCATCCCAACAGTAGAGACAGAGAGACAAAATTCACTTCACTATAACAGAAAAACTACAAGTTACTGCATATTTGTATTTTTATTATGTTTTCATTATTCTTACATCTTTTATTTTAATAGTACTTTTGTATTCTTCCTCTTCCTGTATAGTCTTCTTTACCGTGGCTTGATGTATTGTATCACTTGACAGGATTTCCCTGTCCTCTCAATCATAGTGCATTGCTAATTTACTGTCCTTTATGTCCCCTTGCACAATTAGCACATTATTGAAAGTCTAGTACTCCCTAATCTTGGTATATTATATATTCTGTCATATGACTGTTGCTCTAATATTATTTTAAATAATAGCTGTTCCATATTATTGTAAATACTACACAATACCCCCCAGGTTTTAGCCCACTTCATTGTTGCCTGAACTATAATACTATAGTGATTAACTCCATTCTCTCTCACACTACACATATTTACCATCCTTTATTCTCACCTTACCTCAGAATCTGACCTCCCTCAACCACACTCCTTTCTAGATCCAAATCACAGAACCTCCCTCCCCAAGAAGAGCATTATCTTCTTTTCATCCTTTCTAAAAAGTGGCTAATTGGGTTGAAGATTACACTTATCATTGTACATAGCCAGGGGATCACCTATATCTTCTCTACCAATTGCTACTGTATATATCATAGAATACTTTCTTGCTGTCATAAACCATTATGCTTCCGCCTCCAACTGATCACACACACACAAAAAGAGTTGGTGGAAGCGGTGAACATCAGGATACCCACTGGAAGAGAGAACCCAACAACAAAGGAACCACCAACAGATAACAACAGAAGAACGTGAAGGAGAAAGTAAAAACCACACAAACCTCAAACAAAGACCCACCTGAAAATACAACAGTGGAGAAACTACCCAGTACAAACAACTGAACAAGAACAAAAGAGAATCCTCAAAACCCTGAACATGCAGAATAACTAGCTTCAATGCAACCCACCCTCAACAGCACAACAAATTAAAAGGGGTACTGGACAGTGGGACCATCAGTTCACCATCTGGTAGGAAGGACCCACAAAAGAAGAACCCCAAAATAACAAATCACAGAGACAAACTCAGAGCAAACGTAAAGGACAACGCAAAATCAGTGAGCTAGGGAGATAAAGGAGACTACACCGCTGAATCTCACAGGTAATATGCCACAGACGTTAACACCATAAATCCAGGAAGCCAGAACTAATCAACATAAGAAGCTCCAGCTAACAAGATTCTCACAAACAATGGGAAGACAAAAAATCAACCCCCCAATGAAAAAAATGGGGGAAGCCTCAGAAAGAATGCTAGATGAAATAAAGGCAAGTCAACTATCAGATATTGAATTCAAAGCACTGGTTATCAGGGAGTTCAAAGAACTCATAATGAGCTACCAGAAACTAGAGGGGAGCTACAATGAATTTACTGAAAATTATATCAACATGAAAGAGGAAAAAGAAACTATCAGCAAGGGCCAAGAGGAAATGAAGAATACAATTTCTGGCCTAAAGAACACAGTGGAAGGAATCAAAAGCAGAATCGATAAAGCAGTAGATCTGATTAGTGAGTTGGAGGACAAAGTAGAAAAAAAACACCCAGGAAGAGCAAGAAAAGTAAAAGCAGCTCAGAAAGAATGAAGAGGGATTAAGACAATTGCAAGACAATGTAAACGTAATACTATCAGAATGATAGGGATACCATAAGGAAAAGGATCGAGCAAGAAATAGAAAATCTATTTGAAAAAGGATTGATGGAAAACTTCGCTAATTTGATGAAAGAAAAAGTAACACAAATCCAGGAATCACAGAGAGTCCCAATCAAGAGGAACCCAAACAGGCTCAAATCAAGACATGTCATCACTAAAATGGCAAAATTTCAAGACAAAGAGAGAATACTAAAGGCAGCAAGGGAGAAAAATGTTAAATGCAAAGGAGCCCCAATAAGGCCAGCTGCTGACTTCTCAATGGAAGCTCTCCAAGCAAGAACCAGAACCAGAGGCCTGCAACGCAGGTTACTTTACCCAGCAAGGCTCTAAGTCAAGACAGAAGGCCAAATTAATAGCTTCTAAGACACAAGAATTCTATAAGAATACACTTCCACCAAACCAGCTCTGCAAGAAATACTAAACCATTTGCTTTAAGGAAAGGAAGGAAAGGAGAGAGACAGAGAGGAACACAGGTACAAAAATGGCAATGGATAAGTACCTATCAATAATAACCTTAAATGTAAATGAATTAAAAGCTCCAATCAAAGGACATAGAATAGCTGAATGGATGAGAAAGCATGACCCACACATTTGCTTCCTACAAGAGACACACCTCAGGGCAAAAGACTTACACAGACTAAAAGTGAGGGGCTAGAAACAAATTTTCCAAGCAGAGAGCCAGAAAAACTAAACTGGGGTAGCAATACTCATATAAAAGTCTTTTTTAAAAAAGGGCCATAAAAAGAGATCCATAAGGTCACTTCATAATACTCAAGGGAGGAATCCAAGAAGACATAAACATTTTAAATTTACATGCACCCAACATAGGAGCCCTCAAATATATAAAGAAAATATTAAAGGACTTCAAGAAAGATATTGACAGCAACACAGTTATATTGGGGGATTTTAACACCCCACTGTCAAAAATGGACAGATCTTCCAAACAAAATATCAACAAAGATATTGCGGCATTAAAAAACAACCTAGATGAAATGGACTTCATTGATATACATAGAGCTCTTCATCCCAAAGAAGCTAAATACACATTCTTGTCAAATGCACATGGAACATTTTAAAAGAGAGACCACGTGATAGGGCACAAAACACACCTCAACAAATTCAAGAAAATTGAAATCATCCTGAGCATTTTCTCCAATAAGAAGAAGCTGAAACTGGAAAGCAACCCCAAGAGAAAAGACCCAAAACATTCAAAATCACGAAGATTGAAGAGCATGCTATTAAACAAAAAAATGGGTCAAGAATGAAATGAGAACATATCATAAAGTTTCTAGAAACAAATAAAAATGAACTCATGACAACCAAACCTTATGAGACACAGTGAAAGCAGTCCTGAGAGGGCAGTTCATAGCAATACAGGCCTACCTAGAAAAGATAGAAACATTTCAAATAAACAACCTAACCCTACGCCTACAAGAACTTGATGAACGACAACAAAGACAGCCCAGAGCAAGTAGAATAAAGGAAATAAGCAACATGAGAGCAGAATTAAATGACATAGACACTAAAAACACAATTGTAAGAATCAATGAATTTAGGAGCTTGTTTTTTGAAAAGATAAACAAAATAGACAAGCCTTTAAGAAGACTCATCAAGAAAAGAAGAAAGAAATCAAATAAATAATCAGAAATCAAAGAGGAGAGATTATAGCTGACCCCACAGAAATACAAAGGACTGTACAAAATTACTATGAAAAATTGTATGGCAAGAAATTTGAAAACCTAGATGAAATTGACAAATTTCTACAAAAATAGAATCTTCCAAAACTCAATGAAGGAGAAGCAGAAAGCCTGACTAGACCAATAACAGCAAGTGAAATGGAAGCAGTAATCAAAAATCTCCCAATGCACAAAAGCCCTGGACCAGATGATTTCACAGGATAATTCTGCAAAACATTTAAGGAAGAGCCAAACCCCTGTTCTTAACAGGCTATTCCAAAAATTCCAAAATAAAGGAAGACTCCCAAACTCTTTTTATGAAGCCAGCAGCATCCTAATCCCCAAACCAGGTAAAGATACAACAAAGAAAGAAAAATTTAGGCCAATATCACTGATAAAAATAGACACTAAAATTCTCAACAAAGTATTGGCAAACAGCATCCAACAATACATTAAAAAGATCATTTATGATATCACCATTAAGAGAAATCTAAACAACAAAACAAACAAGCAAGCAAAATATGACCATTGACACTCAAATACAGAACAGGCTGACAGGGTCCAGAGGGGAGAGGAGAGAGCACCATGGGGAAAAGGGGATGGACTCACATGACCAAGTATAAAGGACACATGGACAATAACTAAGGTGGGGGGCGGAAATGGGAGGGAGGTGGGGAGCATTGGGGGGCCAGGGTTGGGAATATAAGACAGAAAACTGTACTTTAACAAGAATTAAATAAAAATTAAAATTAAAAAAATAAATAAATATTAGCTCAGTGGATTGAGCACGGGCCTACGAACCAGACAATCGCGGATCAATTCCCAGTCAGGCCACATGCCTGGGTTGCAGGCCAGTTCCCGACAGGGGATGCATAAGAAGCAACCATACATTGATGTTTCTCTTCCTTTCTCCTTCTCTTCCCCTCTAAAGATAAATAATTAAAATATTTTTTAAAAATAAATAAATAAATAAATAAATAAAATATTTAAAAAATAAAACAAAAAATACGAAAAAAAGATCATTGAAAATGACCAAATGGAATTCATCTCAGTGATGCAAGGATGGTATAATATTTGCAGGTCAGTAAATGTAATACATCATAAAAACAAAAGCAAAGACAAAAATCACACAATCGTATGAGTAGATGGGGAAAAACCATTTGATACTGTACAACACCCATTTATGATAAAAACACTCAGCAAAGTCGGAATAGAGGGAGCATTCTTCAATATAATAAAGGCCATATATGAAATATATACAGCCAACATCATATTCAATGGGCAAAAACTAAAATCTTTTCCACTATGATCAGGCACAAGACAAGGTAGTCCACTTTTACCACTTCTATTCAATATAGTATTGGAAGTTTTAATCACAGTGATCAAACCATAAATAGAAATAAAAGACATCCAAAATGGAAAGTAGGAAACAATACTATCACTGTTTGCAGATGACATGATAGTGTACATGGAAAATCCTATAGACTCTACCCCACAACTGTTCAACCTAATAAATAAATTTGGCAAAACAGCAGAATACAAAGTCCATATCCAGAAATCAAAGGCATTTTTGTATACTAACAATGAAACAGCAGAAGCAGAAATAAAGAAAAAATCCCATTAGACATAGCAAAACGAAAAATAAAATATCTGGGAATAAATCTAACCAAGGAAGTTAAAGACCTATATGCAAAAAACTACACAAAACTGAAGAAAGAAATCAAGGAAGACAGAAACAAATGGAAACATATACTATGTTCATAGATTGGAAAAATTAACATCATCACGATGCCCATACTACCCAAAGTAATTTACAGATTCCATGCAATACCTATTAAAATATCAATGACATACTTCACAGACATAGAAGAAACACTTCAAATATTTAAATGGAACTATAAACGACCCTGAATAGCAGCTGCAAGTTTGAGAAAGAAGACCAAATTAAGAGGGCTCACAATACCTAGTATCAAACTGTATTACAAGGCCACTGTAATCAAAACAGCCTGGTACTGGCACAAAAACAGGCACATAGACCAATGGAATAGAACAGAAAGCCTGGAAATAAAGCCAAATCTCTATAGTCAATTAATATTCGACAAAGGAGGCAATAACATAAAATGGAGTAAAAACAGCCTTTTCAACAAAAGGTGTTGGGAGAACTGGACAGCTACATGCAAAAAAATGAAACTTGAGCACCAACTTACACCATACACCAAAATAAATTCAAGGTGGATGAAAGACTTAAATATAAGCCGGGAAACCATTAAAGCCCTAGAGGAGAGCATTGGCAAGAAAATATCAGATATTCCACGCAGCAATATTTTTACTGATATGTCCCCTAGAGCAAGGGATATAAAGGAAAGAATAAACAAGTGGGATCTCATCAAAATTAAAGGCTTCTGCATGGCTAAGGAAAACAGTATCAAGATACAAAGAGAAGCAACAGCTTGGGAAAACATATTTGCCAAGGATACCTCAGACAAAGGTTTAATCTCAAAAATATACAAAGAACTCACTCGACTCCACTCAAAGAAGACAAGCAACCCGATTAAAAAATGGGCAGAGGATTTGAACCGACATTTCTCCAAGGAGGACACACAGAGGATCCAGAGACACATGAAAAAATGCTCGATATCACTAGGTATCAGAGAGATGCAAATTAAAACCACAATGAGATACCACTTAACACCAGTCAGAATGGCTATCATAAACAAAGAAACAAACAACAGGTGCTGGAGAGGTTGTGGGGAAAAGGGGACTCTAGTTCACTGTTGGTGGGATTGCAGATGGTACAACCACTATGGAAAACAGTATGGAATTTTCTAAGAAAACTAAAAATGGACGTGCCTTTTGACCCAGCAATTCCACTCTTAGGAGTATATCCTAAGAATCCTGAAACACCAATCCAAAAGAACCTATGCACCCTAATGTTCATAGCAGCACAATTCACGATAGCCAAGAGTTGGAAGCAACCTAGATGCCCATCGGTCAATGACTGGATAAAAAAACTATGGTACATTTACGCAATGGAATTCTATGCTGCAGAAAGGAAGAAGGAACTACTACCCTTTGCAACATCATGGATGGAACTGGAAAGCATTATGCTGAGTGAAATAAGCCAGGCGGTGAAAGACAAATACCATATGATATCACCGTTAACAGGGATCTAAACAAAACAAACAAGCAAGCAAAATATGACCAAAGACATTGAAATAGGGAACAGGCTGACAGGGTCCAGAGGGGAGAGGGGAGAGAATCATAGGGGAAAAGGGGTTGGACTCACATGAATAAGTATAAAGGCCACATGGACAATAACTAAGGGTGGGGGGTGGAAATGGGAGGGAGGTAGGGCGCATGGGGCGGGGGGTGGGCAGGGTTGGGAATGTAAGACAGAAAGCTGTACTTGAACAAGAATTAAATTTAAAAATTATTTAAAAAAAGAAAACAGCCTGGTACTGGCATAAAAAGGCACATAGACCAATGGAACAGAATAAAGAGCCCAGAAATAAACCCAAATCTCTATGGCAATCTAATATTCGACAAAGGGGGCAGCAACATAACATGGACTAATAATAGCCTCTTCAACAAATGGTGTTGGGAGAACTGAACAGCTATGTGCAAAAAAATGAAACTCAAGTACCAACTTACACCATACATCAAAATAAATTCAAGGTGGACTAAAGACTTAAATATAAACTGTGACACCATTAAAATCCTAGAGGAAAACACTGGCAAGAAAATCTCACTTATTTCATGCAGCAACATTTTTACTGATATGTCCCCTAGAGCAAGGGCCATAAAGGAAAGAATAAACAAATGGGATCTCATTAAAACAAAGGCTTCTGCATGGCTAAGGAAAATAGTACTAAAATAAAAAGAGAACAAAGTGTCTGGGAAAATATATTTGCCAATGATACTTCAGACAAGGGTTTATTCTCCAAAATATACAAAGAATTTATACAACTCCACTGTAAGACAAGCAACCCAATTAAGAAGTGGGCAAAGACTTAACCGGATATATCTCCAAGGAGGACATAGAGAAGATCCAGAGACACATGAAAAAATGCTCAATATTGCTAGCTATCAGAGAGATGCAAATTAAAACCACAATGAGGTAATCACTTTACACCAGTCAGAATGGCCATCATAAACAAAGCAACAAACAATAAGTGTTGGAGAGGTTGTTGAGAAGAGGGGAGCCTAATCCATTGTTTGTGAGATATCACAGTGGTATAATCACTGTGGAAAACAGTATGGAATTTTCTCAGAAAACTAACAATGGACCTGGCTTTTGACCCAGCAATTCCACATCTGGGATTATATCGTAAGAACCTGAAACACCAATCCAAAAGAACCTATGCACCCCAGTGTTCATAGCAGCATAATTTCTGATAGCCAAGAGTTGGAAGCAACCTTGGTGCCTGTCAGTAAATGAATGGATCAAAAAACATATACACAATGGAATTCTATGCTGCAGAAAGAAAGAAGGAGCTCCTACCCTCTGCAACAGAGTGGATGGAAATGGAAAACATTATGTTGAGTGAATTCAGCCAGGTGTTGAAAGACAAATACCATATGATCTCACCTTTAACACTAACCTAAACAAGAAAACAAACAAGGAAGCAAAATATAACCAAAGATACTGAAATAGAAAACAGGGGGACAGTGACCAGGAGAGAATTTCGGGGAGAAAAAGGGAAGGACTTACAGGAACAAGTATAAAGGACACATGGAGAACAAATAAGGGGGGTGGAAATGGGAGGGAGGGAGGGAGCACAGGGTTAGGGGCAGTTTGCTGGAATGGCTATAAAAGACAGAAAACTGTACTTGAACAATAATAGAATAAAAAATAAAAGTATGTAAAAATAGAAAAAATTAAATAGAGTAAAATAATGCATAATAAAAAGTTTAGATAAATAAAAAGAAAGAATAAAACCAGATGTTCTGAATATTTATAGAATGATGCTGTTGGATTAGGCAGAGCTGTTGTCTACCAAATGTTGCACAGATAATATTCAATAAAGTTTGGCTCCACTGAAACAGAAAAAAACAAATAAAAGAAAACACAATAACTGAAAATAGCCCTAAAATTTTGAAAAGCAATTTAAAAAAAAACACAAATACTGGACTTCCGGAGAAGATGGAGGCATAGGTGGAAACACTGTGCCTTCTCACACAGCCAAGTTTAAAGACAACAAAGTTTTAGTAACAAAAACGCAACCAAAGCACCGAAAACTGAACTATATGGAAGTCTGAAAACAAGGAACCATTCAGCCAGATCCGTAAGAGAGGCGGAGCCAGGGGCTGGCAGAGTGGGGTTACACAGAGGCCAGACTGACCCAGGCACACAGGTGGCGGTTGGCAGATCCCGGGCGTGGGGTTGCAGCATGCAGACCCAGTAAGGGTTCAAGGCAGCTGGCTGACAGCAGTCACACATTTGCACGCAAATAAACCAGGCAAAGGAGTGAGCATTGAGAAAGACTGCTCAGGTGCCAGTGGCAGAAAGCAGCAGAGAGGACCGCCATTGCCCCTCTTTGATCCCCACCCCCACATACAGTGTCACAACCCAGCCACTGGATTGCCCTGTCCTGGTGTACACCTAGGGTTCTGCCCCTCATATATAACAGGTGCAAACAGACCAAAATATTATGGCTCAAGAAGAACTCAAAACCCCAGACCCAATAACTCCAAGCGACCAAGAGATAGTCAACCTATCAGATGCACAGTTCAAAATTCTGGTGATCAGGATGTTATCAGAATTGGTTGATTTTAGTCACAAATTAGAGGAACAAATGAAGGCTAAACTAATTGAAATGAAGGGAAATGCACAGGAAACCAATACTGATGGAAAGGAAACTGGCACTCAAATCAAGGGAGTGGACCAGAAGGAAGAAAAAAATGACCAAACAGAAAAGGATGAAGAAACAAGAATTCAAAAAATGAGGAGAGGCTTAGGAACCTTCAGGACATCTTTAAATGTTCCAACATGCAAATTATAGGAGTACCAGAAGGGGAAGAAGAAGAGCGAAAAGTGGAAAAGTTATTTAAATAAATAATGAAGAAGAACTTTCCCAATCTGGAAAAGAAATACACTTCCTGGAAATCCAGGAAGCTCAGAGAGTCTCAAAGAAGGTGGACCCAAGAAGGGACACACCAAGGCACATCATAATTACATTAGACAAGATTAAAATGAAGGAGAGAATCCTAGAAGCAGCCAGAGGTAAGGGCACAGTCACCTACAAAGGAGTGCCCACCAGACTGTCAGCGGATTTCTCCAAAGAGACTTTATAGGCAAGAAGGGGCTGGAAAGAAGTATTCCAAGTCATGAAATCCAAAGACCTACAGCCAAGATTGCTTTATGCAGCAAAGCTTTCATTTAGAATGGAAGGGCAGATAAAGTGCTTCTCAGATAAGGTCAAGTTCAAGGAGTTCATCATCACCAAGCCCTTATTATATGATAAGTTAGAGGGACTTATCTAAGAAAAAGAAGATGAAAAATATGAACAGTGAAAGGACAGCAAGCTCACAGTTATTAACAACCCCACCTAAAACAAAAGCAAACCAAGAGGACAGCTAGATCAGGAGTAGAACCATAGAAATGAAGAACACATGGAGGGTTAGCAACAGGGGAGTGGGAGGAGGAGAAGGGGGGAGAAGATACAGAAAATAAGTAGCATAGATGGTAGGTAGAAATAGGGGGAAGGGCAAGAATAGTGGGGGAAATATAGAATCTAAAGAACTTGATACATGTGGACATAAAGGGGGGAATAATAGGGGAGGGGGAATAAAGGGGGGAAGTAGGACAACCATAATGGCATAATCAATAAAATATATTTAAAAAACAAATACTTCTTTATAATTCATAGGTCAAATAATCAAAATGAAATAAAAAATATATTGGAATGCAAAATTGTGGCAGTGTAGGTGGAAGGTATACTCACATCCTCCCAGAACCAAAGTGAAATTACAGCTAAAATATAGAGCAATCAACCGGAATAACCAACTGAAGACTAGCTAAACAGAAGTCTTATAACCAAGGATTTATAGAAGAAGCCACATTGATCCTGTTGTGAATGGCAGGAGCTGCTTCTTCTTTCTACTGTGTAGTATTCCATTGTGTAAATGCACCACTGTTTTTCAATCTATTCATATCTTAATAGGCACTTAGGTTGCTTCTAGCACTTTGGTATTGTAAATTGTGCTGCTATGAACTAACTGACAGTAACCAGGGGGGAATTGGGAGAGAGATAATGAGGTAAAGAAAAGGAAGGGTCAACAAAAAACATGTGAAAAGGATGCATGGGCAAAGCCAAAGAGAGGTAGGACTGAAGGTTAGATGTGAGGGTGTAGGGCAGTGTTGTTGAAGAAAACTGGAGACAACTCTACTTGAACAACAATAAGAAAAGAAGAAGCCACTTTGAAAATGATAAGAATGGTAGGGAAGTGAAAAGGCCTGGCCTTGCTCCCACAGGTGGTGACCGAGAATCTGGAAAGATATCTCAGTTACAAGGATTTCTCTGAAGAGCAAGAGGACCCAACCCCAAGCCAGGTTCTCAAGCCCAGAGCACCACAGCCAGGAAAGTGGCACCCAGAGAGCATCATCCTACAAAAATAAGAGGGAACTATGACTGCCAGAGAAATGTGGAAGTCTGCTACAAAACCTAGGTGCCCTCCTAAAGGGCCCATACACAAAATGTCTTTCATAGCCACTCACCCTGAGTTCCCAGAGAAGAAAGGCCAAGCCGACTAGAATTATGTAAGGAGAGACTAAGTTGTGTGGCTCTGGCAAGAGAGCTGAAGGGTCAGTTCACAGGATCTCTGTACTGAGTCCCTCTCCCACATAGCAGACTCCATGTTTCTTGAGTGGAGCCGTCTCCTCCATACAGCATCAGCCTGGGATAATACAATAGCTTCAGTCTCCAGTCTTCCTGTTTCCACATCCAGCAAAACTCATACTATGCAGAGGAGTCAGACCCCTGGGACCAGAGTGTAAAGGTATGAACATACTCAGGCTGAGGATCAGTGATTGAGTTGTTTAATTTTAGCATGGGGGCCATTCTACCTACATTCCCATGAGCCTAACCTGTGTCACGTCCATATGGGAATTCACTAGCTCCCACCTCCCAATGTCTGATGCCTTTCTTGCCAAGCTCAGTCTCACCAGAAAACTTGGACAGAGTCCAGAGCACAGTGAGTTGCATGGCTCTGGGGTGGGATGGCTCTCCTCATCTTCCCATGAGGCCAACCAGCACTTCCCCCTCACTGGAGATGCACTAGCCCCACACTCCGTATTTTAGGGGCCATTGACCTGCCAAGGTCACTTTCACTAGGAGATCTGGGCATATGCAGGGCAGACTGAGTTGTGTGGCTCTGGCACTTAGGCCATTTTTCCTTCACATGCATGACCAATACAGAGACCTCCCTTCACACAGGTAAATCTTGGTCTGTGTTCAATAAACTCTGCTGGCCTTACTCTGATGACTCCCTGAGACCCTACCCAATACAAAGGTCTGTAGGCACCAGGGCAGTGGGAGCTAGCCTTGGTGTACCCTAGGATTTTTTTCAGTGGCCTCAGATCCTGTACCAGCATCAAGTTGGAACCAGAATTAATCTGAATACCAACTTCCCCTACCTGGTGACTACCTGAGAAACTACCACATACAACACAAGTACCACCAGAAACTCTTTTACTGACTGAGAAAAACAGGCAGACAGCAGGCAGGAGCAAGTGGAGGTGGATCTCAAAATGACATGGCCTTATGCTGACTTTTTCCCAGGGTTCGTACTGGTGGAAGCCAGCCTTGGTGCAGAGATTTGTCTTACCTATCCAAACCCAGACCCAGAAAAAGCAGTCACAAACTGTGGATGGCTTTGTAGCTCAAAACAGGCTTCCCTAGGCCAGTCATAGGCACCATCTGAAATAGATTTGCACCAGACTCCTAAGAGACCCCAGAAACTACAAACACAGTGGTGAGCTTAAGACAATATTAGAGCAGGATCCAATTAGCTCTAGTGGAAAATCCAAAAAAATCTTGGCAGACATCAGACTCTGTGGAGAAAAATTTGGTTTGTTCAGTCAGAACCACAACAGCAACTTGTAGATTGTGGTTGGAGTCAATCCTAACAGTAAACCAGTCTGAAGTTTCATCCAACACACAAACAGGCAAATAAAATCAAGATTCGACTACAACAACAGTGCTCAAATAACCCACATAAGAAACATTCCTGGAGACCCCACCTAAAGTAATAAAGGTAAGAGTACTACTAGGTCCCAAAGGACACCTACTACATAAGGCCACCCTAACATGACTGAGGCATAGCAGTTCTACCAAATATACAGACACAAAAGCAAAGAGGCAGCCCTAGTGGGAGATAAAAATTATACAAAAGAAAGAACAAGAGCAACCTCCCCACTAAAAAAAAAGAGCTAAATGAAATGGAGTTCAAAGTAATGGTTATGCAGATGTTCAAGTAATTTAGTAGAAATAAAACAGCATGAAAAAGGACATTGAACACATAAAAAAGGACCATTCAGTAATAAGCAATACAATATCTGACATCAAGAATACACTAGAATGAATAAACATTAGGTTTGATGAAAGAGAGAATCAAATCAGCAATTTGGAAGACAACGTAGAAACAACAACCAATCAGAACAGCAATAAAACATTGAAAAGTATAAGAATAGTTTTCTTATAAAGGACTTTTGGAACAGCATGAAGTGTAACAACATCAGCATCGTGGGGGTATCAGAAGGTGAACAAGAGTTCAAGGAACTATTTGAAGACATAATGACTAAAATATTGTCTAATTTGATGAAGGAAATGACACACAAATTCAGGAAGCACAGAGTCCCAAACAAGATGACCCCCCCCAAACACATACAAAAAGACATATCATAATTAAAATGGCAAAGTTTTAAGACCAAGAGAGAATCTTTAAGTCACAAATGAAAGACAGTTAGTTACCTCAAAGGGAGTTCCCATAAGACTGTTAGCTGATTACTGTACAGAGACATTCTAAAATGTCTCTGTACCAGAAGGAATTGGTATGAAATATTCAAAGTAATGAAAAGCAAGAACCTACAACTAAGACTTCTTTACCTGGCAAGGTTATCATTTGAAATTGAAGGAGATATAGACAGCTTCCTAGATATGAAAAAGTTAGAGGAGTTTGTCACCACAAAATCAGTATTACAAGAAATGTTAAGGAGGCTGCTTGAAAAATAAGGAGGAGGAGGAGATAGCTAAAAGAATAAAGTATCAAAAATGCATAGCTATCAGTATTCACTTTAAATGTAAATGGCTTAATCAGGGGTGTCCAACCTGCCACCCACTGGCCACATGTGGCCCAGGACAGCCATGAATGTGGCCCAACACAAAATTGAAAATTTACTTAAAACATGAGATTTTTTAATGATTATGTGCCACAATATATTTAATTGGTGGCTTAAGACAACTTTTCTTCTTCCAGTGTGGCCCAGAGATGCCAAAAGGTTGGATGCCCTGGTAAATGTTCCAATCAAAAGTATGCTAAGTGAAATAAGCCAATCAGTGAAAAGTAAATACCATATGATCTCACCTATAAGAGGAATCTAATGAACAAAATAAACTAATGAGCAAAATAGAACCAGAGGCATGTATATGAAATAGCCTGACAGTGTCCACAGGGGAGGGAAGAGAGGAAAAATGGTGGAAAGAAGAGGAAGGGATTAGATAAAGAACATGTATGAATGACCCACAGACATGGACAATAGTGTGGGGATTGTCTGTAGGAGTTAGGGGGCTGGTTGGGCTGGGCAGAGGAAGGCAAAAGGAGAAAATAGGGACAATAACTGAATAATAATAAAATGGAAAACAAAAAGACACAGGGTAGCTGAATATGTACAAAAACAAGACCTATATGCCCTCCATAAGAAACCAAGCACAGAAAGAAAAACACAGAGCAAAAATAAAAAGATGTAAATATATACTTTTATGCAAAAGGAAAAATCACTGAGGTAGTAATACTTATATCAAACAAAATAAGCTTTAAAACAACAGCTATAATAAGAAAAAATAAGGGCACTGCATAATCACAAAGGGATCAATAAAACAAGAAGATATAACCTTGGTAAACACTTATGCACTCAATATAGGAGCACCTAAATATATAAGCAAATCTTGATAGATATAAAGGGAGAGATCCACAGTAATACTGGCATAGTAGGGAATGTTAACACCTCGTTGGCATCAATGGATAGGTCTTTTTTTTCACACCTGAAACCTATATAATTTTATTAACCATGGTTACCTTAATCAATTTTAAAAAGTTAAAAAATTCTGATCAAACATTTTTGTTATGCAGATAGATGCAATTCTTATGAGTATATTAATTAAGGTGATTTGCAAAACATTTTGTAAAAAATAAAACGAAAATAAAAACAGGATCAATATTACTGCTTTTTTCTTTTAGGCTCTAAGAGAGCCTAAGTATGGCCCTTCTTTATTTAAATTCTTAATATATTTTTTCATTATGGATTTTTACAGAAAACATATTTTATGGATTATGCTATTGCATAATTTTTATATTTTAAATAAAATAAAATATAAATAAAATAAAATTTTATATTTTTATATATTTTGTTGATTATGCTATTCCAATTTTTTTCTCTTCTTTATTCCCCTCTGCCCTGAACCCCACTTCCCACCAGCATTCCCTCCTAGTTCAAGTTAATTGGCTCTACATATAAGTTCTTTGGCTTCTCTATTTTCTATACTATTCTTATCACCCCCAGTCTATTTTGTACCTACCATTTATGCTTCTTTTTTCCTGTACCTTTCCTCCGTTCTTCTGCTTCCAGTTGATAACCTTCATGTGATTTTCATTGCTGTGATTCTGTTCCTATTCTAGTTGTTTGCTTTGTTTTTGTTTTTGTTTTTAGGTTCACTTGTTAATAGTTGTGATTATGTTGTCATTTTACAGTTCATAATATTTTATTGTTTTTAATTTATTTTTTATTTAATTATTGTTCAAGTACAGTTTTCTATCTTTTACTCCCATCCCAGCCCAGGTTTGATCTTCTTTTTCTTATATAAGTCCCTTTAATATTTCATATGAAAAGGCCTAGATGATGATGAACTCCTTTAACTTGACATTATCTGGGAAGCACTTATCTGCCTTTCTATTCTAAATGATAGCTTTGCTGAACAGAGTATTCTTGGATGTAGATCCTTGCCCTTCATGACTTGAAATACTTCTTTCCAGTCCCTTGATGCAGACACTGGCCTGTAGTGTCTACATCATTCTGGACGAAATGAGACATTTACATGGACTATGGAGTCTGGTGGAGGAAAAGGGACAGCACGACTTTTTTCTCAAGGGGAGCAAAAGCCAAGGCCCTTGGCATGACCAGCCTTTTTTTGGTTTCTCGGCACATTATGTGGTGGTCCTCATTTACTACACACAGGTTGCTTTAGGTGGTTACCTTTTGCAGAAAACAATGCCAATGCAGCTAATCACATCACAGAAGAGAGATATCTGCAAGTGAAAAGGCAAAAGTGGTTGAACTGGTTACACTCATTCTTGAAAGGTTTAGCATGGATTTTAGGAAGTTATTTTGTAGTAAATGTTGGCCACTTGGGGCTGGGCCTATACCATGCAGAACAGTTTCCTATAGTCCCTTATTGCCTGTAAGGTTTCTTTTGAAAAATCAGTTGATAGTCTTATGGAAACTTAGGAAACTGTCTATATTTCTCTTAATGCTTTTATGATTCTCTACTTCTCTTTAATCTTGGGTAATGTAATTATGATGTGCCTTTGTGTGTGCTTCCTTGGGTCCAACTTCTTTGGGACTCTCTGAGGTTTCTGAACTTTCTAGAAGTCTATTTTCTTCAAGAAAATATACACTTATATACAAATATACACCTAAATATACACTTATCCAAAAACAAGACAGGGACATTCACTTTCACCACTCCTGTTCAACACGGTACTGGAAATCCTAACAATAGCAAAAAGACATAAAGAACATATAAAAATAACCCAAATTAGAAAGGAAGAAGTAAAACTGTCATTATTTTCAGGTGGCATGTTACTGTATATAAAGAACCCTGAACATTCCACAAAACACTAATGGAACGGATAAATAAATTCAGTAAAATAGAGGGAGAAAATATAAATCTCCAGAATTTGGTGGCAATTTATATACTGATAACAAATTATCAAAAAAGGAAAACTAAGAAAACAATTCCATATAAATTGCATCATGAAGAAAACTCTGGAAATAAGTTTAATAAAGGAGATAAAGGATCTGTATTCATAAAAAATTATTAAGATACCAGAGACAGAAAGTAAAGAACATACAAATAAATGAAAGCATGTGGTGTGTTCATAGATAGGAAGAATTAATGTTAAATTGTCCATATTACCCAAAGCAATCTGTAGATTGAGTGTGATTTCCATCAAAATACCAATGACATATTTCATAGAGGTAGAGTAGATAATGCAAAAATTCATATAGAAACACAAAAGACCATAAATAACCACAGCACTATTGATAAGTCTCATTTACAAGTGAAACCTAATCAACAAAACAAACAAGCAAGCAAAATATAACCAGAGACATTGAAATAAAGAACAAATTTATAGTAACCAAAGGGAATAGGGAGAGGATAACAGGGGGGAAAATTGTAAGAGTCATGAAGGAACATATATAAAAGACACATGAACAAAGTTAAAAGGTGATAAGATCAAAATATGGAACAGGCTGTCAGGGCCCAGAGGGGAGAGGGGAGAGAATCATAGGGGAAAAGGGAATGGACTCACATGAACAAGTATAAAAGACACATGGACAATAACTAAGGGTGGGGGGTGGAAAGGGGAGGGAGGCGGGGAGCATGGGGTGGGGGGCGGGCAGGGTTGGGAATATAAGACAGAAACCTGTACTTGAACAAGAATTAAATAAAAATTATATTAAAAAAAAAGGTGATAAGATCAAGGGTGGTGGGTGGATATGGGTGGGACAGAGGGGAGTGGAGGGGAGAAAATGGAGAGAATAGTACTTG
The DNA here is from genome assembly GCF_014824575.4 of Sturnira hondurensis. Classification (NCBI taxonomy): domain Eukaryota; kingdom Metazoa; phylum Chordata; class Mammalia; order Chiroptera; family Phyllostomidae; genus Sturnira; species Sturnira hondurensis. The sequence goes on from NW_028095857.1 coordinate 882,863, forward strand.
AGCAAAAATAACATAATTGAAAAATAAAAGAATTGTACACCTGTAACCTATATAATTTTATTAACCTCTACCACCACAATACATTAAATTTAAAAAAAAGTTGAAGGAGTCATGCTTCCTAGGATCAAGCTATACTATAAGGTCAGTCATGAAAACTGCATGAATGATATTGGCAAGAAACAAACATATAAAAGGGGGGAACCCAAAATAACTGAAATTATTTTCTGAAGGCTTCCCTCACTAGAGTATTCTAAGAACACACCTCTATCAGTGTACTAGCTAGTGTTGAAGACTCTTTCAATGTGTTTTCCCATTTCGTGATAGGTGATTTATGAGCACACCTGTCCACACTACATGGAGTGTTCAGAGGTTTTTGACCAAAAACAGCATGACCTCCATTCGTCATCCTCCCTGTTCACCTGATCTTATCCTGTGTGAGATTGGGTGAATAGGTCATCCTGACATTTTTTTTGTTTTACCAAATGAAAAAATTCCTCAAGGGGAAATTTTTTTGTCAGTGTGGAAGAGGTGAAACAAAATATGGCAGAGGAATTAAAGGCATCAAAATCGATGAGTTCAAAAACTGTTTTGAGTGGTGAAAAAAATCTCAGTAGGTGTGTTACATCAAGTGGAAGGTACTTTGAATTAGACTGAGCTTTAAACATGTAAGAAGAAATACACAATGTTTTTATAAATAATCTCTATTTTAAGTCCTCCCTCATAGATCAATTGAACATAATAGAGAACCCCCAAATAAATTCACACTTATATAGACAATAATATTTGACAAAGGAAGCAAGAACATAAAATGTAAAGAAGTATATTCACTAAGTGATGTTAGGAAAATTGAACAGATATATGCAAAAATGAAGCTATATCACCTTCATATACAATATACAAGAATAAAATCTAAATGGATTATAAACTAAATGTAAGATTCCATATCATAAAAACCCTATAAGAAAATATGGACAGTAAAATCTATCACTTTTATTTTAGTAATATTTTGTCTGATATATCAACTTGGGTAAGGGAAACAAAACAAAAAAATAAACAAATGAGACTACATCAAACTGAAGTGCTTTTTCTTATAAGTACTGCACGTGAACCAATTGTGCCACTGGAGCTCCTAAAGTGCTTTTTCACAACAAAGAAAACAACCCACTGAATTAGAGAACATATTTGCCAATGATACATTAGACAAAGGCTTAATATCTAAAATTTGTAAGGAACTTATGCAACTCATTGCCAAATAAACAAACAATTAAATTAAAAAATGGATGGAGGACCTAATTATACACTTATCCAAAGAGGATATATAAAATATGCTCAGTGTCACTAATCATCAGATTCATGCATATTAGAATCACAGTAAGGTATCACCTCACACCTCTCAGAATTACTATCACCCATAAATCAACAGCAGATGTTGGCAATGATGTGGTGAAAGGAAACCCTAGTGCACTGTTGGTGGGAAGACAGATTGATTCAGCCACATTGGAAAACAGTATGGAGGTTTCTCCAAAAATTGAAAATGGAACTACATTATGCCCAGTGATAAAACTTCTGGGTATATACCCAAGAAACTCAAACCACTCATTTGAAAGAATATATGTTCCCTTTTTTTCATTTTAACATTGCTCACAATAGCCAATCTGTGGAAGCAACTCAATTGGCCATCAGTAGATGAGTGTATAAAGAAATTTTGATAAATATATACACAATTTACGCAGCCCTAAAAAGAACAAAACCTTATTCTATACAACATGGATGGACATAGAAGGTATTATGTTCAGTGAAATACATCACTGAAAGAGAAATACCATGATTTCACTTGTATGTAGAATCTAAAGGATTACATAAATGAATAAACAAAGTAGCAATGGAGAACACACTGATGGTTACCTGGGTGGAGAACAGACTGATGATTGCCTGAGTGGATATGGGTTGCAGAATTGGTTGAGAAGGTAAAGGGACTGAGAAAATCGGTGTTTACAAAAGAGTAATGGAGATGTAAAATTCGGCATAGGAAATATAGTCAATAATATTGTCATAATTGTATGTGATACCAGTTGGATTCTACAAATATGAGGCGAAAGCTTTTTAGTGTGTGAGATTGGCCACTATGCTGTACACCTGAAACTGATACAAACTGATATTGAATATAAAGTTTATTTGATAAAAAAGTTGAAGAGGGTTGGCAGGACATGGGACAGCAACAAGGAAAAAATGGGGACAACTGTAACTGAACAACAATTTAAAAATGTAGCCCTGGCAGGTGTAGCTCAGTGGATTGAGTGTGGGCTATGAACCAAAGAGTCACTGGTTTGATTCACAGTCAGGGCACAGGTCCCTGTTAGGGGCCACATGAAAGGCAACCACACACTGATGTTTCTCTTCCTCTCTTTTTCCTTCCCTTCCCCTCTCTAAAGTAAGTAAGTAAGTAAGTAAGTAAATAAATAAATAAATAAATAAATAAATAAAATGTTTAAAAACACTTTAGAAAATAGTTTAAAACTAAACAAAATACGGTGTTTGTCTTTCACTGTCTGGTTTATTTCACTTAGCATACTGCTCTCAGGTTCCATCCATGCTGTCACAAAGGGTAGGGGCTCTTTATTTTTTTCTGCTGCATAGTATTCCATCATGTAACTGTACTATACTTTTTGAATCTGTTCATTTACTGATTGACACTTAGGTTGCTTCTAGCACTGGCTATTGCAAATTGTACTGCTATGAACATTGGGGTGCATAGGTTTTTTTGGATTGGTGTCTCAGTGTTCTTAGGGTATAATCCCAGCAGTGGAATTTCTGGGTTAAAAGGCACAAGCATGCAAAACCTAACCAGAGATGTTGAAATTAAGAACAAACTGACAGTGACCAAAAGGGAGGTGGGCATGTATAATGGGGAGGAAGGGCTTTCAGGAAAAACTATAAAGGGTATGTAGACAAAACCAAGGAGGATTGGGAGAAGGGGAGGGAGGTGGAGATGTCTGGGGTTGGGGGAAATGGTGGGGGTAGAAATGCAGACAACTCTGCATTTCTTGAACAACAATAAAATGTTTAAAAATAATAATAAATAAAATAAGAAAAATAGAAAATAACACTAAAGGATAATTAAAACATGACATCAAATTTGTGAAATACCAGTAGAATAAGATTTCAAGAAAATTGTATGGCCCTAAATGTTGTTTTAAGCAACAAAAGTGGAAGCAAAATTTATTTGAATTGGATTACATTTGAGAAACAAAATTACCAATGGAATAAATTTGAGGATAGTGTGTATTAGGAAACAATAAATATAAGAACAGAAATTCATGACTAAAAAGAATCATCGCAATAAAAATATCAACAATAAATGGTTCTTTGAAAATCATGAATAGACATGTCTTCTGAAAGACTTGTGAAGAAAATTATTAGAGTGAATAAACAATATTATGAATAAAATGAAGATGTAATTACAGATGTAATGAAGGTTAAAACAAGTAGTTACAACTATGAATATAAATTTTGGAGAAATAAGACAAAATCGACATTTTTATAGAAAAATATAACCTCAAAATAAGTCAATACTAAATAGAAACCCTGGCTATACTCATAGCCATATCCATTAATTAATGTAATCAGATTGGTACTTAAAACTCTTCCCTGTACAGCACCCTGCCACACTTATAAATGGGATTAGATTTTCACATGTTTTTCCTAGAAAACTTTGGAAAAGAAATAATTACATTTTTTGAAAATAAAAATACAGATATCAGAACAGCAATCTCTTCCCAACTCATTATCTGAGGATAATATATGCTTGACAGGAATCAAGGTAAAGTCATTAGTCTCCCTTAAGAATATTAATGCAATCAAGGAAAATGGCGGCGGAGTAGGACAGAGCAACTCCAGTTCTCGTACCCCTGGGAGAAAATCCTGGCAGGTTTACAGAAGAACAGCGCAATCAATTCCCCAACCAACAATTCCCCAGCATTTATGAAAATAAAAGAATAAAGACAGTGACGAACCAGACAGCTACAGGTTGTTGGGGTCTCAGGGACGCGAGTAAAGACGGAGGTGGCCAGGCCAGCAGCAGCCCTTGGCTGGCTCATAGCAGCCGTGGAACTATGGCTGCCGCAGCTGTCAGAGCCCAAGGCTTCAGTCTACGCCAAGCGACAGGGGTGTCTGCAACAGAGGACTCATCGGGAGCCTGGCACCTGTGAGTAAAGACAAAAGCGGCAGCAGCAGGGCTGGCTGCCCTCAGTCAGCCCGAAAAGCCTCGGAGACGCTGCTGCCGCTGCCTTAGGGGTGTAGAGGCTTGCGCCTGCAGCCAGTGCCACGGAAGACTCATAGGGAGCCCAGCACCCAGGGGAGCATTGGGCCAGCTGCGGGGTCCTTGGAAGAGCTGGCTCCCTCCCTCACCATCTAGGCGGGGCTGGGTAGCAGAGAACTGTCTGCCTAGTTGTGCAGCGAGGGTGGCAAGGACAGGGGGCCATGTTCAGTTGCAATCTCTGTGGTCGCCAGCCCACCAGCCTGCCAGCCCAGGAAATTTGAGAGGATCATTGTCCTAACCAGTCAGGTCGGGGATGGGGCTGGGCTGAGAGGCAAGCTTTCTGGAGAAGTTTTTACTGGAAAGTGGACTGAGGTGTTCTCCTGTGAAGGCAGCTTGACTTGCTTCTCACCCAGCAACAGGACTGGAAGGACCAGTACCAGATCCTATGGGACCCAGGCAGCCTGCCGGGGGGGTGGGGGCAGGCACCTGCACCCCAGTCTGGTAGGATGGCTGGCGGGTGGGTGTCCACCTGGGCCTACAACCCAGCCCATAGAGGGGTCCTGCTGAAACCAGAAAAACCGGATTGGACAGTTTGAAACCAACAAGGAAGGAGGTATTTTTTTAAATTTTTTTAACTTTTAAAACTTTTTTCAGTAATCATAATTTTTTAAAATTTTATTGTTGCTGTATCTTTCAGTACTCTGTTCCTCTCATTTCTTTTTTCCTTTTTTAGTCCTTCTTTCCTTCACCCAAAACTTATTGCTTTTTCCACACTTCTGTTGCCTTTTGTGTGTGTGTTTGTTTGTTTGTTTTCTTGTTGCTTTCTATACCACTGTAAATACTTCACAACACATCTCTCCGGTCTTAACCCACTTTACAGGTTTCTGAATTCGATTACTGTAGTGATTAACTCTACTTGCTCACAGACTGCGCCTATTTACTATTCTTTACTCTCGCCTTACCTCAAAATCTTACCACCCGCAACCTCACTGCTTTCTAGACACAACTCACAAGCCTTCCCTCCACAACAAGAGACTTATCTTTGGTCTATCCTTTCTTAAAACTGGCAAATTGGGTTGAAGATTACAGTTGACACTGTATAGAGTTTAAAGATATTCTATCTCTTCTCTACAGGCCGTGAATGTAAATATCATAAAGTACTCTCCTGCTGTCATAAACCATTTTGCCTCTGCCTCCAGCTGATCACACACACACAAAGAAAGAAGTAGCTGGAAATGGAGAACATCAAGAAACCTGCAGGAGACTGCACCACTGAATTTCACAAGTATTCTACCACAGAAGTTAACACCATAAACGCAGGGAGTCAGAAGAAATCAATTTCAGAAGCTGAAGCTAACAAGAAGAGTCTCATAAGCAATGGGAAGACAAAGAAACAATGCCCAAATAAAAGAAAAGGTGGAAGTCTCAGAAATAATGTCAGATGAAAGAGAGGCAAGTCAGCTATCAGATATTGAATTCAAAGCACTAGTTATCAGGAAATTCAAAGAGCTCACAATGAGCTACCAGAAACTAGAGGGGAGCTACAATGAGCTTTCCGCAAACTATATCAACATAAAAAAAGGAAATAGAAACTATCAGCAAAGTCCAAGAGGAAATGCAGAATACAATTTTGGAAGTGAAGAACACAGTATAAGGAATGAAAAGCAGGATCGATGAGGCAGAAGCCCGGATCAGTGAGTTGGAAGACACAGTAGAAAGAATCTCCCAGAAAGATCAAGAAAGGGAAAAGAGGCTCAAAAAGAATGAAGATGGACTAAGAGAAATGCAAGATAAAATGAAATGGAATAATATACGAATAATAGGAATACCAGAAGGAGAAGAAGAAGAACAAGGGATAGAAAACCTATATGAAAGAGTAATGACGGAAAATTTTCCTAATTTGATGAGAGAAAAAGTTACACTAATCCACGAATCACAGAGGGTCCCATTCAAGAGGAATCAAAAGAGGCCCACTACAAGAAACATCATCATTAAAATGGCAAAATTCCAAGACAAAGAGAGAGTCTTAAAGGCAGCAAGGGAGAAAAAGGAAGTAACGTAGAATGGGGCCCCAATGAGGTTAGCTACTGACTTCTCAAGGGAATCACTCCAAGCAAGAAGAAAATGGCAAGAAATCTTTCAAGTAATGAGAACCAGAGGCCTACAACCAAGCCTACTTTACCCAGGAAGGCTCTCAATCAAGATAGAAGGCCAAATAAAGAGCTTCCAAGACAAAAGAAGTCTAAAAGAATATGCCTCCACTGAACCAGCTCTACAAGAAATACTAAAAGGACTGCTTTAAGGAAAGGAAGGAAAAGAGAGAGACATAGAGGAACTCTGGTACAAAAATGGCAATGAATAAGTACCTATGAATAATAACCTTAAATGTAAATCAAATGTTCCAATCAAAAGACATAAAATAGCTGAATGGATAAGAAAGCATGACCCACACATGTGCTGTCTACAGGAGACCCATCTGAGGACAAAAGACCATCACAGGATAAAAGTGAAAAGCTGGAAACAAATTTTCCAAGCAAATGGACAAGAAAACAAAAAGCCGGAGTAGCAATTTTAATATCAGACAAAATAGACTTCAAAAGAAGGGCCATAAAGAGAGACCCAGGAGGTCCCTTCATAATACTCAAGGGAAGAATCCACCAAGAAGACATGAACATCCTAAATATATATGCACCCAACATAGGAGAACGCAAATATATAAGAAAAATCCTAGAAGACTTCAAGAAAGATACTGACAGCAACACAACTATAGTAGGGGATTTTAACAACCCACTGTCTAAAATGGACAGATCTTCCAAACAAAATATCAAAAAAGATAAAGCTGCACTAAACAACACCCTAGATGAAATGGACTTGACTGATATATATAGAGCCCTTCATCCCCAAGAAGCTAACTAAAAATTCTTTTGAAATGCACATGGAACATTTTCAAAGATAGACCATATAATAGGACACAAAACGAGCCTCAACAAATTCAAGAAAATTGAAATCATACCAAGCATTTTCTCTGAACACAAGGGACTGAAATTAGAACACAACCCCACAGGAAAAACCCCAAAACACCCAAAATCATGGAGACTGAATGGTATGCTATTAAACAACGAATGGGTCAAGATTGAAATTAGGGAAGAAATCAAAAAGTTTCTAGAAACAAATGAAAATGAACTCACAATAACCCAAAACTCATGGGACATGGCCAAGGCAGTCCTGAGAGGGAAGTTCATAGCAATATAGGCTTACGTAAAGAAAATAGAAATAGTTCAAAGAAACAACCTAACCCGACACCTGCAAGAACTCGGAGAACAACAACAAAGACAGCCCAGAGCAAGTAGAAGGAAGGAAATAACCAAGATCAGAGCAGAATTAAATGACATAGAGACTAAAAGCACAATTCTAAGGATCAATGAATCCAAGAGTTGGTTTTTTGAAAACATAAACAAAATAGACAAGGCTTTAAGTAGGCTCATTAAGAAAAGAAGAGAGAGGACCCAAACAAACACAATCAGAAATGAAAGAGGAAAGATTACAACGGATACCACAGAAATAGAAGGGATTGTAAGGAATTACTATGTAGAACTGTATGCCAAGAAATTTGAAAACCTAGGTGAAATGGAAAAATTTCTAGAAAAGTATAATCTTCCAAAACTCAATGAACAAGAAGTACAAAGCCTGAATAGACCGATAACGCCAAATGAAATTGAAGCAGTAATAAAAAAACTCCCATTGCGAGGGGGGAGGATGGGGGGTGGGATGGGATGGGAGTAATGGACAGAAAACTGTACTTAAAAAATAATTAAATAAAAAAAATTGGGGAAAAAAAAAACTCCCTTCGCACAAAATGCCCGGACCAGATGGTTTCACAGGAGAATTCTACAAAGGTTTTAAGGAAGAACTAACCCCGATTCTTCACAGACTATTCCAAAAAATCCAAAGGATGGAAAACTCCCAAACTCTTTTTATGAAGCCAGCATCATCCTAATTCCAAAACCAGATAGAGACACAACAAAGAAAGACAATTTCAGGCCAATATTGCTGATGAACATAGACGCTAAAATCCTCAATAAAAAATATTGGCAAATTGCATCCAACAATACATCAAAAATATCATGCACCGCGATCAAGTGTGATTCATCCCAGGGATGCAAGGATAGTTCAATATTCATAAATCAGTAAATGCAATACACCACATAAACAAAAGCAAAGAAAAAAAACACATGATCATATCAATAAATGCCGAAAAAGCTTTTGATAAGGTACAACACCCATTTATGATAAAGGTACTCAGCAAAGTGGGAATAGAGGGAACATTCCTCAACATAATAAAGGCCATATATGAAAGACCTACAGCCAACATCATACTCAATGGGCAAAAACTAAAAGCTTTTCCACTAAGATCAGGAACAAGACAAGGTTGTCCACTTTCACCACTTCTATTCAATATAGTATTGGAAGTTCTAGCCACAGCAATCAGACAAGAAAAGGAAATAAAAGGTATCCAAATCAGAAAGGAGGAAACCAAACTGTCATTGTTTGCAGATGACATGATAGTGTACATGGAAAATCCTACAGCCTCTACCAAAAAACTGCTTGAACGAATAAATGAATTTGGCAAAACAGAGGGATACAAAGTCAATATCCAGAAATCAAAGGCATTTTTGTATACCATCAATGAAACAGCAGAAGAAAAAATCAAGAAAAAAACCCATTCGATAAAGCAAAAACAAAAATAAAATATCTGGGAATAAATGTAACCAAGGAGGTAAAAAACCTGTATGCAGAAAACTATGCAACACTGAAGAAAGAAATCAAGGAAGACACAAACAAATGGAAACATATACTGTGTTAATGGATTGGAAGAATTAACATCATCAAAATGTCCATACTACCCAAAGCAATTTACAGATTCAATGCAGTACCTATTAAAACGCCAATGGCATATTTCACAGACACAGAACAAACACTTCAAAAATTTATATGGAACCATAAAAGACCCTGAATAGCACCTGCAATTTTGAGAAAGAAGAACAAAGCAGGAAGTATTACAATACCTGATATCAAACTGTATTACAAGGCCCCTGTAATCAAAACAGCCTATTACTGGCATAAAAACAAGCACATAGACCAATGGAAAAGAACAGAGAACCCAGAAATAAACCCAAATCTCTATAGTCAATTAACATTCGACAAAGGAGGCAGTAACATAAAATGGAGTAAAGAGAGCCTCTTCAACAAATGGTGTTGGGAGAACTGGACAGCTACATGCAAAAAAATGAAACTTGAGCACCAACTTACACCATACACTAAAATGAATTAAAGGTGGATAAAAGACTTAAATATAAGCCCTGAAACCATTAAAGCCCTAGAGGAGAACATTGGCAGGAAAATCTCAGATATTCCACGCAGCAATATTTTTACTGATACGTCCTCCAGAGCAAGGGATATAAAGGAAAGAATAAACAAATGGGATCTCATCAAACTTAAAAGCTTCTGCATGGCCTAGGAAAACAGTATCAAGATAAAAAGAGAAGCAACAGTTTCGGAAAACATATTTGCCAATGACACCTCAGAAAAAGGTTTAATCTCCAAAATATACAAAGAACTCACATGACTCCACTCAAAGAAGATGAGCAACCCAATTGAAAAATGGGCAAAGGACTTGAACAGACACTTCGCCAAGGAGGACATACAGAGGATCTAGAGACACATAAAAAGATGCTCAGTATTGGTAGCTATCAGAGAGATGGAAATTAAAACCACAAGGAAATACCACTTAACACCAGTCAGAATGGCTGCCATAAACAAAGAAGCAAACAACAAGTGTTGGAGAGGTTGTGGGGAAAAGGGGACCCTAGTTCACTGTTGGTGGGATTGCAGACTGGTACAACCACTATGGAAAACAGTATGGAATTTTCTAAGAAAACTAAAAATGAATGTGCCTTTTGACCCAGCAATTCCACTGTTAGGAGTATATCCTATGAACTCTGAAGGAACAATCCAAAAGAACCTATGCACCCCAATGTTCATAGCAGCATAATTTATGATAGCCAAGAGTTGGAAGCAACCTAGGTGCCCATCAGTAAATGAATGGATCAAAAAACTTTGGTACATTTAAACAATGGAATTCTAGGCTGTAGAAAGGAAGAAGGAGCTCCTACCTTTTGCAACATCATGGATGGAACTAGAAAGCATTATGCTGAGCGAAATAATCCAGGCGGTGAAAGACAAATACCATATGACATCACCTTTAACAGGATTCTAAACAACAAAACAAACAAGCAAGCAAAATGTAACCAAAGACACTGTAATACAGAAGGTGCTGACAGGGTCCAGAGGGGAGAGAATCACAGGGGAAAAGGGGAAGGACTCACTTGAACAAGTATAAAGGACACATGGACAATATCTCAGGTGGGGGCTGAAGATTGGAGGGAGGTGGGGAGCACTGGGAAGGGCAGGGCTGGGAATACAAGAAAGAAAACTGTACTTGAACAGGAGTTAAATAAAAATTTAATTAAAAAGAGAAAAAATAATAAAAAATAAAGGAAGGGAGAGAAAAAAAAACAAAATAGCTTTTTAAAGATTTTATTTATTTATTTTAGACAAAGGGGAAGAGAGGGAGAAAGAGAACAGGAGAAACATCAATGTGTTGTTCCCTCTCTCCTTCCCCCTACTGGAGACCCGACCTGGATTCGACCCAGGCATGTGCCCTGACAAGGAATTGAACTGGTGGCCCTTTGGTTCACAGGACAGGGTTGAGCTGAATCCACTGAACCATACTAGCCAGGGCAAAACAAAGCTGCTTTTTAAGAACAGTTTCTAAAATATAGAGCATCTCTTTGCTCATCACTTTTGAAAATTAGCCTGTATCAGAACCAAGAATACACAAGGTGGGGCAAAAGTAGGTTTATAGTTATGAGTACACAAAACAAAGTTTATTATTGCATTAATATTTATTATTATATTATTTCCATGAAATGATTATAAATCTATTTTTTCATTCATATCATTTTATTGAATTATGTTTTACTGTGTAAAATTGCTATACAACATTATATATATTTCAGGTATACAACAGTATAGTTCAATATTTGTATACACCACATCATGATTACCATTCATCCATCCATCACCTGCAATTGATTTCCTTCACTCATTTCTCCTTCCTTCAACCCCTTTATGCTCTCGCAACCAGCAATCTGTTCCCTGTATCTATGAGTTTGTTTTGTTTTGATTTGTTTTTTGTTTATTTTTGTTTTGTTTTATTTGATTCCACATAAAATGAAATTTTATATTTGTCTTTCTCACTATGTCCTGGTGAGTGTTTTTCTTTCACAACAAATTCCACTACTATTGTTTCAGTGGGTAGCTAAATAAGATGCTTGGAGTGAATCTGCTATATTTACCTAAGGTCTATCTAGTTTACTCTTGGTCCAAAAATGAGGTTGGTTTATATTGACTTTTTGGATGAGAATTGAGGTTCAGGAAAATTAAACAACTTGTCTGAAGACCCACAGCTATTAGCAACAGAGCCCCAGTTTTAACTAAAGACTATATGCCTATAGAGTTGTTGGTTGACAAGGAATGTGATTTAGCAAGAAAGAAAAAAGTGTGAAGACTCAGGTGCTGGAATGAGCATGGCAGATACGCAATCAGGGTGGGGTGAAATTAGATTTACAATATAAATCTAATAATCTAATGATTGTAAATCTAATTTTCCCCACCCTGCATGCATACCTGCCATGCTCACACCAGCACCTGAGTCTTCACACTTTTTTCTTTCTCAGTAGCACCTAACACAGTGCTCAAATGGTGAATATCTAATATCTTCCCAATAACTAATTAAAACTGATTTTTAAAGAATCCTAAAAAATCTAGGCAAGATTTTTAATTAAACAAGGCAGGCTACTGATAAACAATTCCTACATGTCAGGGGGACTTCCGCCAAGATGGAGGTGTAGGTGGAAACACTGTGCCTTCTCCCACAACCAAGTTTGAATACAACAAAGGTTTAGTAAACAAAGACATAGCCAAAGAACAGAAAATTGAACTATACAGAAGTCCAACAACAATAAACCTTTCGACTTGGACTGGTAAGAGGGGCAGAGCCAGCAGTGAGGTAGGGTTGGGCAGGAAAGATCCCTCGACCCAGGCGCGCAGGCAGCCAGGGTAGCAGCACTGGCCCAGTGAGGATGTGGGGCAGGCTGACCATGGTGACACATTTGCATGCAGATAAAACAGCAGAGGAGATGGACCGAGTGGCCCCCGGCTGCAGAAGGCAGTAGAGGGGTCCGCCATTGCTTTCCTTTGACCCTTCCCCCACTCACAGCATCACAACCCAGCAACTGAGTTACCCTGCCCTGGTGAACACCTTGGCCTCTGCTCCTCCTATGTCACAGGCAGTAACAGTCCAAAATATGGCTCAAGAAGAGCTCAAAGCCCCAGAGCCGATAACTCTAAGAGAAAAAGAAATAGCGAACCTCTCAGATGCACAGTTCAAAATACTGGTGATCAGGATGCTCACAGAACTGGTTGATTATAGTCACAAATTAGAGGAACATATGAAGGCTGAACTAATTGAAACGAAGGGAAATGCACAGGAAACCAATAGTGATGGAAAGGAAACTGGCACTCAAATCAAGGGAGTGGACCAGAAGAAGGAAGAAATGACCAAACAGAAAAATGTGAAGTAACAGGAATTCAAAAAAAAATGAGGAGAGGCTTAGGAACCTCCAGGACATCTTTAAATGTTCCAACATCTGAATTATAGGGGTACCAGTAGGGGAAGAGGAACAGCCATGAGTGGAAAACTTATTTGAACAAATAATAAAGGAGAACTTCCCCAGTCTGGAAAAGGAAATAGGCTTCCAGGAAATCCAGGAAGCTCAGAGAGTCCCAAGGAAGGTGGACCCAAAAAGGAACACACCAAGGCACATCATAATTAAATTAGCCAAGACCAAAATGAAGGACAGAATCCTAGAAGCATCAAGGGATAAGGGGACAGTCAACTACAAAGGAGTTCCCATCAGACTGTCAGCTGATTTCTCAAAAGAGACCTTACAGGCAAGAAGGGGCTGGAAAGAAGTATTCCAAGTCATGAAATCCAAGGACCTACAGCCAAGATTGCTTTATCCAGCAAAACTTTCATTTAGAATGGAAGGACAGATAAAGTGCTTCTCAGATAAGGTCAAGTTCAAGGAGTTCATCATCACCAAGCCATTATTATATGAAATGTTAAAGGGAGTTATATAAGAAAAAGAAGATGAAAAATATGAACAGTGAAAGGACAGCAAACTCACAGTTATTAACAACCCCACCTAAAACAAAAGCAAACCAAGAGGACAGCTAGATCAGGAGTGGAACCATAGAAATGAAGAACACATGGAGGGTTAGCAACAGGGGAGTGGAAGGAGGAGAAGGAGGGAGAAGGTACAGAAAATAGCATAGACAGTAGGTAGAAAATAGGGGGGAGAGCAAGAATCGCAGGGGAAATATAGAATCTAAAGAACTTGAGACACGTGGTCATAAACTAAAGGGAGCAAATGGTCGGGGAGGGGTGTGCAGGGTCAGGAGAATGAAGGGGGGAATAGAACAATTGTAATGGTATAATCAATAAAATACATTAAAAAAACAATTCCTACATGTCAGGGAAAAGTATAAACAAATTACATGGATTAACTTCTCAAAACTCACAATAATCTTATGAAGCAGGTACATTTATTTATTTCTTTATTTTTTTACCTTATTATTGCTTAATTAAAGTTGTCTGCATTTTCTCCTCATATCCTGTTTAACTAGAACATAATCAACAAAAGAAAAAAGCAAACAAAATATAACCAGAAACATTGAAATTAACAACAATCTAACAATAGCCAGGGAAAGGTGGGAGGGAACAATGGGTGAAGCAGATACTTTTAACATCAAACAAGTGGGAAAACTCAAGGTCACACCAATTGTCTAGTTTAAAAGTTTGAATTCTGCCCTGGATGACATGTCTCAGTGGATTGAGTGCACGCCTGCAAACCAGAGGATCTGGGGCCATTTCCCAGAAGGGGATTCATGAGAGGCAACCATGAATTGATGTTTCTCTCCCTTTCTCCTTCCCTTCCCCTGTAAAGATAAATAAATAAAATCTTTTTTTTTAAAGTTTGAATTCTAAGTCTCTATACTGAACTGAGATTTTTGAAGGGGCTGGAGTTAATCTGAAGTTGATGTTATGAAGCTTTGTTGTCAGAAGGAACCCGGAGCAGCTCCTTACTCATAAACCAAAACTCTGAGGTTGCGATGACAATTTTTGTTCTACTAAGAACATAGATTTAACAGAACGTCCTTGTTATTTTATCAGCTATTACATATTTAGACAAACATTTTTACCTCTTAGAATATTTTTCTAGGAAATCAATGCAGCTGACTGACCTATGGTAACTTATTTGGTCCCGTTCCATATTTTTTAGCAGTAATAATAACAAGATAATATTTCTCAAATGTGCTATTACATGCAATTTTAACAAATTTAATAAAAGGCCACAAAACCTATATGAACAGTAGATTATCTTGTAGCAGTTTCTTTTACTTTTTTGATGTTTTATTGTTTATACTACTACAAATGTCCATTTTTCTCCATATTCTTCCCCACTCCACTCAGCCTGTGCCCCACTTCCATGGTCAATGCCCACAACTCTATCTATGTCCATGAGTCCTTCATGTATATTCTTTGCATAATCACTTCACCTTCTTTCCTCTTCCCTCTTATAGCTGTCAGTCTATTTCTTGATTCCATGCACCTGGTTCTATTTTGCTCATTAGTTTATTTTCCTCACTAGATTCCTCTTATAAGTGATATCATGTGGTATTTGTTTTTTATCAACTAACTTAATTCATTTAACATAATAGTCTCCAGTCCCATCCATACTATCATGAAAACACAGGTATTCCTTCTTTTCTGATGTGTAATATTCCACTGTGTAAATGTACCACAGTTTTTTGATCCATGCATCTACTCATGGGCACTTAGTCAGTTTCCAGATTGTGGCTATTATAAATAACACTGATATGAACATAGAGATGCATAAGTTCTTTTTAATTGGTATTTCCTAATTCTTAGGGTATATTCCCAGCAGTGGAATTGCTAGGTCAAAAGGCAGTTCCATTTTTAATTTTTTGAGGGAACTCTATACTATTTTCCACAGTGGCTATACCAGCTTGTATTCCCACCAACAGTGTACTAGTATTCTCTTTTTTCCACATCCTCTCCAGTACGTGTTTGTTGATTTATTAATGGTAGGCATTTTGGTATGTGAAAGATGAATATCAGCCTTAAATGACACATAAAGACCAATGAACATAATTGACATTTGCATAGCCTTTCACCCCAGAGCATCAGATTATACATTATTCTCTAGTATATCTCATTGTGATTTTAAGTTGAATATCTCTGATGACTAGTGATGCAGAGCATCTTTTCATATGTCTATGGGCCTTCTGCATATCCTCTTTGGAGAAGTGTCTGTTCCTGTTTTCACCCATTTTTATTGGATTGTTTATCTTCTTGGTGTTGAGT
Source organism: Sturnira hondurensis (assembly GCF_014824575.4). Lineage (NCBI taxonomy): Eukaryota > Metazoa > Chordata > Mammalia > Chiroptera > Phyllostomidae > Sturnira > Sturnira hondurensis. Next base: position 898,693 of record NW_028095857.1, read on the forward strand.
CATATGAGTTATTTCTATATTTTGGAGATTAAACCCTAGTATAATTTGAAATTATTGTAATCCCTTCTACTTTGTTCTTCTTTCTCAAGAGTGCTGAGGCTATTCGGGGTCTTTTTGGTTCTATATAATTTTTCTGGAATATTTTTTCTAGATCTGTGAAGTATGACTTTGTTATTTNCATATCAATAGATGTGGAAAAAGCTTTTGATAAGGTACAACACCCATTTATGATAAAGGTACTCAGCAAAGTGGGAATAGAGGGAGCATTCCTCAATATAATAAAGGCCATATATGAAAGACCTACAGCCAACATCATACTCAATGGGCAAAAACTAAAAGCTTTTCCACTAAGATCAGGAACAAGACAAGGTTGTCCACTTTCACCACTTCTATTCAATATAGTATTGGAAGTTCTAGCCACAGCAATCAGACAAGAAAAGGAAATAAAAGGTATCCAAATCAGAAAGGAGGAAACAAAACTGTCATTGTTTGCAGATGACATGATAGTGTACATGGAAAATCCTACAGCCTCTACCAAAAAACTGCTTGAACGAATAAATGAATTTGGCAAAACAGAGGGATACAAAGTCAATATCCAGAAATCAAAGGCATTTTTGTATACCATCAATGAAACAGCAGAAGAAAAAATCAAGAAAAAAACCCATTCGATAAAGCAAAAACAAAAATAAAATATCTGGGAATAAATGTAACCAAGGAGGTAAAAAACCTGTATGCAGAAAACTATGCAACACTGAAGAAAGAAATCAAGGAAGACACAAACAAATGGAAACATATACTGTGTTAATGGATTGGAAGAATTAACATCATCAAAATGTCCATACTACCCAAAGCAATTTACAGATTCAATGCAGTACCTATTAAAACGCCAATGGCATATTTCACAGACACAGAACAAACACTTCAAAAATTTATATGGAACCATAAAAGACCCTGAATAGCATCTGCAATTTTGAGAAAGAAGAAAAAAGTAGGAGGGATTACAATACCTGATATCAAACTGTATTACAAGGCCACTGGAATCAAAACAGCCTATTACTGGCATAAAAACAGGCACATAGACCAATGGAACAGAATAGAGAACACAGAAATAAACCCAACTCTCTAGAGTCAATTAATATTTGACAAAGGGGCAGTAACATAAAATGGGATAAAGATAGCCTGTTCAAAAAATGCTGTTGGGAGAACTGGACAGCTACATGCAAAAAAATGAACCTCGAGCACCAACTTACACCATACACCAAAATTTATTCAAGGCATATAAAAGACTTAAATATAAGCTGTGAAATCATTAAAGCCCTAGAGTAGAACATTGGCAGGAAAATCTCAGATATTCCACGCAGCAATATTTTTACTGATATGTCCCCTAGAGCAAGGGATATAAAGGAAAGAATAAACAAATGGGATCTCATCAAACTTAAAAGCTTCTGCATGGCCAAGGAAAACAGTATCAAGATAAAAAGAGAAGCAATAGTTTGGGAAAACATATTTGTCAATGACACCTCAGACAAGGTTTAATCTCCAAAATATAGAGAGAACTCACATGATTCCACTCAAAGAAGATGAGCAACCCAATTGAAAAATGGGCAAATGACTTGAACAGACATTTCTCCAAGAAGGACATACAGAGGATCCAGAGAAATGTGAAAAGATGCTCGATATTGCTATCTATCAGAGAGATTCAAGCCAAAACCAGAATGAGATACCACTTAACACCAATCAGAATGGCTACCACAAACAAAGAAACAAACAACAAGTATTGGGGAGGTTTTGTGGAAAAGGGGACTCCAGTTCACTGTTGGTGGGATTGCAGACTGGTACAACCACTATGGAAAACAGTATGGAATTTGCTAAGAAAACTAAAAATGGACGTGCCTTTTGACCCAGCAATTCCACTGCTAGGAGTATATCCTAAGAACCCTGAAACACCAATCCAAAAGAACCTATGCACCCCGATGTTCATAGCAGCACAATTTACAATAGCCAAGAGTTGGAAGCAACCTAGATGCCCGTCAGTAAATGAATGGATCAAAAAACATATACACAATGGAATTCTATGCTGCAGAAAGAAAGAAGGAGCTCCTACCCTCTGCAACAGAGTGGATGGAACTGGAAAGCATTATGCTGAGTGAAATAATCCAGGCGGTGAAAGACAAATACCATATGATATCACCTTTATCAGGAATCTAAGCAACAAAACAAACAAGGAAGCAAAATGTAACCAAAGACACTGAAATACAGAACGTGCTGTCAGGGTCCAGAGGGGAGAGTGGAGAGAATCCCAGGGGAAAAGGGGAAGGATTCACATGAACAAGTATAAAGGACACATGGACAGTAACTAAGGTGGGGGGCGGAGATGGGAGGGAGTGGAGAAACACTGGGGGGTCAGGTCTGGGAATACAAGAAAGAAAACTGCACTTGAACAAGTGTTAAATTAAAAAAATAAAATGAAAAAAAGGAACAGTACATTAAACATTGAAATCCACTTCAAAAAAAAATTTGCCACATTCAGTTAAGGAACTGAAAAAAAGAAAAACACTGCCTTATTCTCATAAGAAGTATGTATAGAAAACTATGAAAAACATCTTGGGAAGAAAAAAAGAAAAACAACTTGGTTAATAGTGTAATGTTCGAAGGTTTTTATGTACCATAAAAGCCAGGTATGGATGCCTGCTATTACCACTTTCCACTATCATATTTAAATCATCAGGGCAGATGATTAATCAAAAAAGAAACAAAACTTTTATTACTTGCAATAAAGAAAATTGTACATATAGAAAATCCAAAAGAATTTATAAGTAAATTATTAGAGATAGTAAAACTGTTCATAGAAGTCTGTAAATATATAAGATCAATATTCCAAAATCAATTGCAGTCCTAATTACTAGCAACAGATAATTTAGTATAATATTTAAAATGATGTGATTTAAAATAATAAGTCAATATATTAGTTACCTAGAAATTCATTCAATAGGTGTACAAGTCATTTCTAAAAAATCATTTTAAAACTCAATGTATAGCTATTAAAGTAAATCTACATTGTTGCAGAGAAACTTCCTCACCATAGCTTGGAATAATCAATGTCATAAAGATGTCAATTCATCCTAAGTAATTCTGTAATGTTAATGAAATTTAATTCTAGTAAATCTCTGGGTTTTGTTATGTTTTTGCAGAAATTATAAAATTTCTATGGTAACACAGTGAGCCAAGAGTAGCTGAAACACACTTGAAGATGAAGGCAAGGTGAGTGAACTTTCCACGATAGATATAAAGATACTAAACTCATTGTAATTATGCCAATGTACTGTTGGCAGAGCGATGGTAAACAGACTATTGGGATAAACTGACAAAACCCTAATATCCAAAATTTCAACTACAGATATACTGGAAAACAATAAGAATCCAACACTAAGAGAAAAATTAGGGCAAATATATTAATAGATAATCCCAAAAGAACTTTAAATGATTGATAACATGAAAAAGCATTCAACTTCACTACCATTAAAAAAAATGTTAACTAAAGTCTGGGAACATACCATTTTTCTATTCACCAAAATGGGAAAAAACCTGTAAATCTATACCAAGTGTGGCTGAAGGTGTAAAGAACAAGAACACAAAGACTGATCTAGTTTATCTGAAAAATAGTTTGATTTTATGTTATAAATTTGAAGGTAAGCCTATTTTTGACTCAGCTACTCTATTCTAAGTATATGCTTTAAATAAATATGTGCATGTCTGTATAAAAAACCAAAATGTTCATAGATCATTTTTGTAACAGAAAAATACCCTGGAGACAACACTAATTTATAGAAGAAAAAGATGGTTAAACTGTGGTGGTCCAATTAAATTGCATTCTGCAGTGAAAACGAATGATGTAGATCTACACATGTCAGCATGGATAAATATTCAATACATAGTGTTGAGAAAAGCACAAGTTGCACCATTTATGACACATAGAAATATTTAAAACAATACTGTTTATTATTTATTTATTTTTTAAAATTTTATTTATTCATTTTTAGAGAGAGAAGAAGGGAGGGAGAAAGAGAGTAAGAGAAACATCAATGTGTGATTATCTTTCACGAGGCCCCCACTGAGGCTCTGGCCTGCAACCCAGGCATGTGGTCTGACTGGGAACTGAACTGTTGACCCTTCAGTTCACAGGCCAATGATCAGTCCATTGAGCCACACCAGTCAGGACTGTTTATTATTTAATTATATGTTTATATAGTATATAGTGTAAAGACAGGAATAGACATAATCAGAATCGAATCAAATCAGTGATTTTTATGGAGTGGAGAGAGGAGAATCTGATTGGTAAATGTGTATGAAGGTCTTCACTGTATTTTTTCACTTATTTTTTAAGCTGAATGGGAATGTATATGTATGATTGCTTTATTCAGCTTTGGATAATATATTTTATAAATTTTACTATGTATAAACTAGTTCTTCATTAATTTAAAGTAGAGAGAAAAATCTTTGAACTCAGTAAATTTGTCTTTCTGCATGGAGACAATATGCATTTACAGAGGCTGCAAAGAGGAAAGGAGCTTTTGCTTGCTCCATATCTTAGTCCATTCCCACTGCTATAAAGTAAGAAATAAACTGAGTGGGTTATAAACAACAGAAATTTATCTCCCATTGTTCTGGAAACTTCAAGTCTGAGGTAGGGGTGTCAGCATGGTTAGGTTCCTGTGAAGGCCCTCTTATGGGTTGCAGACCACCAACTTCTCACTGTGTCCTGACATTGTAGACTGGTATAAGAGATGTCTTTGGAGCTTCTTTTAAAAGGAGACTAATCCCATTCATTAGGTCTATGCATGTATGATCTAATCATCTCTTAAAGACCTCACATACTAATACCATAACCTTAAGTATTAAAATTGTAGTATATGGATTTTGAGGATCACATTGAGTCCATAGCAGTCTACCTCATGGCCTGCTGAGTTGGTACATGTGGAAATTTGTGGTGCTTATCATTGAATTTTGCAGAATATATACTGTTTGGTATTGTTGGATCTGATGTTATGAAGTTTTATGTTGAATTTAATTATTTGTGGAAAAAACCAAACAGATTTTTATAAATTTTGTGCTTTAATGATTTACAAAATTTGTTTTTAGATAATTAACACAATTTTTAAAAAGATAAAATTTCAATGTTCTTTTAATAAATTCTTTTTTTAAAGATTTTATTTATTTATTTATCTTTAGAGGGGAAGGAGAGAGGGAGAGAAACATCAGTGTATGGTTGCCTTTTGTGCGTCCCCTGCTGGGAGTTGGCCTGCAGGGAACTGGACTACAACCCAGGCATGTTCCCTGACTGGTAATCGAACCGCGATCCTCTGGTTCACAGGCCCACACTCAATCCACTGAGCTACACCAGCCAGGGCCAAATTTCAATGTTCTTTGATCAAACATTAGGAGCGTTCTGATTTTAAAGCACTTTCTGAAAGCAAGGAGAGGATCAGAGAAATAAGATGGCAGCAGAATAGATGGATTCTATACCTAGTTCCTCCCAGGACCAAACCAGAATTTCAACTAAACTAAATAACAGTAATCTTGAATAACCAACTGAAGGCTACTTGAAGAGGAGTCTTATAACCAATGATTTACAGAAGAAACCACAATGAGATTGCTCCAAACAGTTTGCTGAGGGCTAGGCACAGATAATCTGAGATAGGTCTGCAACAGAGTACTTCCTAAGAGGTGATATGTGAGAGGCAACTAGTAGGGGATACGTGAGAGGCAACCACACTTTGATGTTTCTCTCCCACTTCCTCCTTCCCTTCCCCTCTCTCTATAAATAAATAAATTATATATATATATAATGCAAGGCAGCACACAGGAGCCAGGTGTGCAGATCAGCTTTCCCCATGGGGAATCAGGCCTGCATTGTACTTAGGCTGCTATGAGACTTGCTTTTGCTAAAACTTCCTCACCCAGAGTTACAACTGCAGATGTTTAATGTATATCTCTGAAGCAACTCCCTAAAGTCTGTGCTAAGATGTCTCAAGGATGAAATGTAACCAAATCAATCATTTTTATCATTTCCTTGCATTTGCAACTTTTCCTCCTTTTTTGTTATCCATAAGAAGTAATCACTTAGCTAAATCTAGAAGTAATGAGAACTTCCTTTGATGTAATTTGACTGGAAACCAATAAAAGCCCGTCCAGGCAAGTGTAGGGGTGCTCTCCTCTTGAAAGAGTGGCTAAAGCACTCAGAGGTGCTCTCCCCTTGAGGGAGTGGTCATGCTGTCACTTTTTCTCCACAGGACTCAGTAGTTCATGTGAATTTCTTGTATCTCATCCACAATGTCACAGACCCCACAAACTGGGGTCTGCATCAATAAAGGACACATGGACAATAACAAAGGGGGTGGAAATATAGGAGGTAGTGGGGATGGCTGCGGTGGTGGGGAAGTGTGGGATGGAGGCAGAAAACTATACTTGAACAATGATAAAAATGTTAAAAAATAAAATTAAAAAAATTAAGTATTAAAAGTATGTGTGTGGATAGTTTAAGGGAACTTTGGGACAACATGAAGTGTAACTGCATCAGCATGATAGTCATGAGAGAAGGAGAAGAAAAAGAATGAGTGATTGAGAATCTGTATGAAAAATAATGACTGAAAACTTTCTGACCTCTTGAAGAAAAAAGACACACAGCTCCAGGAAGCAAAGTCCCAAAAAAGATAAATGCAAAGAAGCCTACACCAAGACACATATAATTAAAATAGTGAAGTTTGAAAACAGAGATAATCTTAAAAGCAGGAAGAAAAAGACAGTTAGGTACCTACTGTCTGATAGAAGCTCCCATAAGACTGTCAGCTGATTAATCAACATAAATATTCCAGGCAAGAAGGTATCGGAATGAAATATTCAAAGTGGTGAAAAGCAAGGGCCTGCAATCAAGACTACCTGGCAAGGCTCTCATTTAAAATTGATGAACAAATAGAGAGCTTTCCAGACAAGGAAAAGCTAAAGGATTTTATTAGCATGAAGTCAATATTACAAGAAATGTTAAAGGTCCTTCTGAAAGGAGGAGGAGGAGGAGGATGACAATGAAAAAAGAGGAATATGGTTAGAAGAATATAACAGCAATAAATACATATCAATAACCACTTTAAATGTAAATGGCTTAAAAGCTCCAATTAAAATACATAGGGTAGATAAGCCCTGGCTGGTGTAGCTCAGTGGATTGATCACGGGCCTGCGAACCACATGATCGTGGTTCAATTCCCAGTCAGGGCACATGCCTGGATTGCAGGCCAGTTCCTAGTGGGGGACTCATGAGAGGCAACCATACATTGGTCCTTCTCTCCTTCTCTCCTTCCCTTCCCCTCTAAAGATAAATGGACAGAATCTTTAAAAAAGTAAAATAAAATACATAGGGTAGATAAATGGATAAGGAAACAAGGTCCATATATTTTCTTTCTTCAAGAGACACACCTGAGAAGAAAAGACATACACAGACTAATAGTGAAAAGATGGAAAAATATTTTATGGAAATGAAAATGAAAACAGCTAGCATACCAATACTTATGTCTGACAAAACAGATTTTAGAACAAAGGTTACAGTAACAGACAAAGAAGATGCCTACATGATGATAAAGAGAGTAATGACACCAGAAGATATACCACTTTTAAATGTTTATGCACCCAACATAAGAAAACCTAAATATATAAGCTAGTCTTGACATACATAAGGGGAGGGATTGACAGAAATACAGTCATAGTTGGGAATTTTAACACCCCATTGACATCAGTGAATACAAGTTCCAGGAAAAAAAATCAGCAAGAAAATGGTGGCCTTCAAGATATACTAGATATGATGGATTTAATAGATATCTTCAGAGCATTTTACACCAAAGCATGGGAATATACATTTTTCAAGTGTCCTAGAACATTTTCAAAGATATGCCACATATTAACACACAAAAATATCTCAATAAATTTAAGAAGACTAAAATATCAAAGACCTTCTCTGATCATAATGGTAAGAAACAAGAAATCAATCACAAGAAAAAAAGTAAAAAAACATATAAACAGATGGAGGCTAAATAACGTATTGTTAAACAATAAATTGGTTAACACTGAGATTAAGGAAAGAATCAATAGACAATTTGAAATAAATGAAAATGAGAACACATTAACCCAAAACTTTTGGGACACAAGGAAAAGACCTAAGAGGGAAATTCATAGCATTGCAGGCCTAAATCAAGAAGCAAGATAAATCTCTAATAAACAAACTAACTTTACACTTAGAGGAACTTGAGAAAGAACAAGAAACTATGCACAAAGTGGGTAGAAGAAATTAAATATAAAGATCAGAGAAGAAAATAAATGAAAGAGAGTCTAAGAAAACAATATTAAAAATCAATGAAACCAAGACCTGGTACTTTGGAAAAGTAAGTAAGATTGAAAATTCTTTGCCCTGGCCAGGTGGCTCAGTTTGTGGGATATTTATCCTGTGTATCAAAAGGTTGTGCGATGTACAGCTGGTCAGGGTGCATACCTAGGTTGTGGGTTTGATCCTCATTCAAGGTATATATAGGAGGCAACAGACTAATGATTCTCTCTCACATCAATGTCTCTCTCTCCCATTCTTTCTATCTAAAACCAATAAACATACTTGGGTGAGGATTAAAAAAAGATTGCACTTCTGCCAAAGATCAAAGTACAGCTGGATACACTTTGTCTCCTTGCACAATCAAAAAAAGGACAGCAACAAATTTCAAAACAAAAAATAACCAAACCTGCCAGATAATCAAACTGTATGGAAGTCTAACAACCAAGATATTAAAGAAGAAACATTTATCCAGACTGGTAAGATGGTCAGAGACAGTCAGCAGGGACAAAAAAGATGTGAGCCAAGGTGGAAGCTCGAGGACTGGGTGGGCAAGGCCATGATTGAAAAGTTCAACATTTTCATGCAGATAAACAGGGAAGAACAATTTGGAAGTGAGACTGACCACATAACCAAGGGTTCCAGTGTGGGAAACTAAGTCCTCAAAGCCTCTGGCTATAAAAATGTGGGCTCTGTGGCAGTGGGATAAATTCCCAGCTTCACAGGAATATTCATAGGAGAGATCAATAGGGGTGTAGAACGTACAAAAAAAAAATTCCACTTTAGGGAATCTGTGAAGAAAGGGCCCAGCCCTGGCTGGTGTAGCTCAGTGGATTGAGCACGGGCTTGCGGACCAGACAATTGCGGTTCGATTCCTAGTCAGGACACATGCCTGGGTTGCAGGCCAGTTCCCAGCAGGGGACTCACGAGAAGCAATCACACATTGATATTTCTCTCCTTCTCTCCTACCTTTCCCCTCTAAAGATAAATAAATAAAATCTTAAAAAAAATAAAGGGCCCAATTTGCTTGTGGGTAGCAAGGCTAGTAACTGAAAGCAGGCCAGGAGGCAAGTGAACAGCGTTTTCCCTCTACCCCTCCCCCACATACAACACCACAAGGCAGTAATGTGGGTTGCCCCATCTGGTGAATACCTAAGGCTTTGCCCCTTACAATGTAACAGGTGTGTTGAGAAATTGAAATATGTCCCAAATGAGAGAACAGATCAAATCTCTAGATGAAGAACTAAGTGGTGAAGAGATAGCCAACCTATCAGATGCACAGTTCAAAATACTTGTAATCAGGGTATTCACAGAAATAGTTGAGTATAGTCACAAAATAGAGGAAGAATTGAAGGCTATGCAAAGTAAAATAAAAGAAAATATACAGGGACTCAACAGTGAAGGGAAGGAAACCAGGAATCAAATCAACAATTTGGAACAGAAGGAAGAAACAAACATTGTACCAGGAAAGAATGGAGAAACAAGAATTTTAAAAAATGAGGAGAGGCTTAGGAACCTCCGGGACAACTTTAAACATTCCAGCATCTGAATCATAGGCGTACCAGAAGGAGAATAGCAAGGAATTTAAAAACTTATTTAAAAAAATAATGAAGGATCACTTCCTTAATCTGGCAAAGGAAATAGACTTTCAGGAAGTCCAGGAAGCTTAGAGATTTCCCAAAAAGTTGGACCCAAGGAAGCACACACTAAGACACATTATAATTACATCACCCAAGATTAAAGATATGGAGAAAATCTTAAAAGCAGCAAGAGGAAAGAGAAAAGGAGACAGTTACCTACAAAGAAGTTCCCATAAGACAATCAGCTGATTTCTCAAAAGAAACCTTGCAGGCAAGAAAGAGCTGGAAAGACGTATTCAAAATCATGAAAGGCAAGGGACTATATTCAAGATTACTTTATCCAGCAAAGCTTTCATCTAGAATGGAAAGGCAGATAAAGTGCTTCCCAGATAAAGTCAAGGTAAAGGGGTTCATATAATAAGCCCTTATTATGTAAAATGTTAAAGGGATTTATCTAAGAAAAATATCAAAACTTTGAACAGAAAAATGACAACAAACTCACAACTATCAATAATAACTGAAGTTAGAACAAAAACAAAACCAAACTAAGTAAACAAGTAAAACAAGGACAGAATTACACAAATTAAGATCACATGGAAGGTTATTAGAAGGGAGGAAGAGTGGGAAGAATTGGGGAAAAGGTACGAGGAATAAGGCACATAAATGGTAGGTACAAAATAGACTGGGGAACGTTATAGAAATGGAGAATCAAAAAAACTTATACATATGGCCTATGGACAAGAACTAAGGGGGGTGCAAAGAAGAGAGAAATACAAAGGAAGAAAAATGGGATACCTGTAATAGCATAATCAATAGAATATGCTTAAAATAGACATTTTTTTGAATTTTAAAAAGATTTAAAATACTTTAGCAGACAAATCAACAAAAAAGAGAGAGGACCCAAATAGATAAAATCAGAAATGACAACAAAGTAACTACTGACACTATGGATACACAAAATATTATTAACAACTATTATGAACAAGTGTATGCAAACCAATTGGACAATATAAAAGCAATTGGTATATACATTGAAACATATAATCTTCCAAAACTAAATCAAGAAGAAAAATAAAATGAACCAATTGATAAAAATTAATAAAGGTGAGGTAGTAATAATAAAACAAATACTTTCAAAAACACAAGTCATGGACTATATGGGTTTACAGGTAAACCTTTACAGGTAAATTTTACTGCACATTCAAAAAGGACTAACACTTACCCTTCTCAAACTATTCCAAAAAATTTGATAGATGTCTCTCAAACTCATTTTACAAGGCCACCATTATTCTAATTAAAAAAAAGCACTACATAGAATGAAAGTGTTACATCAATATCCCTGATAAATATAGATGCTAAAATTCTCAACAAAATGTCAGTTACCTGGATCCAGAAATACATTAAAAAGGTCATTCACCATAATCAAGTGGAATTTATTTCTGGTATGCAAGGTTAGTACAATACCTGCAAGTCAATTCACTCAACACATCACATTTTAAAAAAATGAAGAATTCGAGCCCTGGCTAGTATAGATAAAAGGATTGAGTGCAGGTCTGTGAATCAAAGTATCACGGGTTTGATTCCCTGTCAGGGCGCAAGCCTGGTTTGCAGGACATATCCCCAGTACAGGGTGTGTTAGAGTCAACTATACATTGGAGTTTCATACCCTCTCTTTCTCCCTCCCTTCCCCATATCTCTAAAAATAAATAAATAGTAAAATCTTTTTTAAAAGTGAAGGATTAAAAGCCACATGACCATATCAATAGATGCAGATAAATACTTTGATAAAGTCCAGCACATATTTTTGATAAAAATATCAGTAAAGTTGGGAAAAAGAAAACATACTTTAATGTAATAAAGGCCACATATGACAAACCCACAAGCAGTATCATATTCAACTGACAAAAACTAAAAATGTTTTCCTTAAGATCAGTAACAAGATGGGGATATCTTTTTTCACCACTCTTACACAACATAGTACAGGAATTTCTACCAATACCAATTAGACAGAAAAGGCTATAAAAAGCATCTAAATTGGAAAAGAAGTAAAACTCTCATTATCTGAAGATGACTGTGAATAGAGAACCATAAATATTCTACTAAATAACTACTAGAATGGAAAAATGAATTCAGTAGAATAGCAGGATAAAAAATTAATATCCAGATATCAGTTGCATTTTATACACCAAAAATGAATTATCAAAAAGAGAAACAGATAATTAGACTTCCTGTCAAGATGGAAGTATAGATGGAATCACTGTACCTCCTCACACAACCAAGTTTATGAACAACAAATATTTAAAAACCAGAACACAACCAAAACAGAGAGAAAATTAAACTGTATCTTAGTTCAACAACAAGGAACCATTCACCTAGACAGGCAAGAGGGGCGGAGTCAGCAGATGGCGTAGTGTTGTAGCACAGAAAAAAAGCAGCCTGACTGACCCAGGTGCACAGGCAGCCACCGGCAGATCCCAGGCAAGGGGTGGGGTGGCAATGGGCAGACCCAGTGAGGGTGCAAGATCACTGGCTGGCTGTGGTCACACATTCGCCACAGATAAACCAGGCAAAGGAGCGAGCAGTGAGATAGACCACACAACCCAGGGCCCCAGCACCAGAAAATAAAGCCTAAAACCACCAATTGCAAAAACTTTGGGGGGTCCAGGTGCCGGGAGAAGCTCCCAGGCTCACAGAGAGTTTGTTGGAGAGACCCGCAGGGTACTGGAGGGTGCACAAGCCCACACACCTGGGAACCAGCACCAGAAGGGCCCAATTTGCTGGTGGGAAGCAGCAAAGGGGGCCCAGGTTCTAGAGAGAGGAAAACAAATGCCATTGCTGCTCTCTGACCCCACCCCCATATACAGCATCACAACCCAGCCACTGGGTTGCCCCGCCCTGGTGTGAACACCTAAGGCTCTGCTCCTCATATGTAGCAGGCACAAACAGATCAAAACATTATATCTGAGGAAGAAGCACAACTCAGGGCCCCAGAGCCAATACGTCTAAGCAACCAAGAGATAGTCAACCTATCGGATGCACAGTTCAAAATACTGGTGATCAGGATGCTCATAGAACTGGTTGATTTTAGTCACAAATTAGATGAGCAAATGAAGGCTAAACTAAGCAAAATAAAGGGAAATTCACAGGGAACCAATAGTGATGGGAAGGAAACTGGGACTAAAATCAATCAAGTGGACCAGAAGAAAGAAACAAATGACCAAACATAAAAGAATGAAGAAACAAGAATTCAAAAAAATGAGGAGAGGCTTAGGAACTTCCAGGACATCTTTAAACGCTCCAACATATGAATTGTAGGGGTACCAGAACGGGACATGGAACAGCAACAAATGGAAAACTTATTTGAACAAATAATAAAGGAGAACTTCCTCAGTCTGGCAAAGGAAATACACTTCCAGGAAATCCAGGAAGCTCAGAGAGTCCCAAAGAAGTTGGACCCAAGAAGGAACACACCAAGGCACATCATCAATACATTAGCCAAAATGAAAATGAAGGAGAGAATTCTAGAAGCAGCAAGAGATAAGGGGACAGTCACCTACAAAGGAGTTCCCATCAGACTGTCAGCTGATTTCTCCAAATAGACCTTCCAGGCAAGAAGGGGCTGGAAAGAAGTATTCCAAGTCATGAAATCCAAAGACCTACATCCAAGATTGCTCTATCCAGCAAAGCTTTCATTTAGAATGGAAGGGCAGATAAAGTGCTTCTCAGATAAGGTCAAATTCAAGCAGTTCATCATCACCAAGCCCTTTTTATAGGATAAGTTAAAGGGACTTATCTAAGAAAAAGAAGATAAAAAATATGCACAGTGAAAAGACAGCAAACTCAGTTATTAACAACCACACCTAGAATAAAAGCAAACTAATTGGACAGCTAGATCAGGAGTCAAACCATAGAAATGCAGATCACATGGAGGTTTAGCAACAGGGGAGTGGGAGGAGGAGAAGGGGGGATAAGGGAGAGAGAATAAACAGCATAGACAGTAGATAGAAAATAGTCAGGGAGAGGAAAATAGTATGGGAAATATAAAATCTAAAGAACTTGTGACACATGAACATGAACTAAATGGGGGAAATAGGGGGAGGAGGTGTGCAGGGGGGGAATGAAGGGGAGGAATGGGACAACTTTAATGGTGTAATCAATAAAACATATTTTTAAAATATTTTATTTATTTATTTTTAGAGAGAGGGGAAGGGAAGGAGAAAGGGTGGGAGAGAAACATCAATTTGTGCTTGCCTCTCATGTGTCCCCTACTGGGGACCTGGCCTGCAACCCAGGCATGTGCCCTGACTGGGAATCAAACTGGTAACCCTTTACTTCACAGGCCCACAGTCAATCCACTGAGCTATGCCAGCCAGGGCTAAAACATATTTTTTTAAAGAGAGAAACAATCACACATAAAATTTCTTCAAAAATAAAATACCTCAGAATAAAGTTAATGTAGGATATAAAAGACCTGCATTTGGAAAATTATAAGACACTGAGGAGAAAAATCAAAGAAGACACACATAAGTGGAAGCATATACTTTGTTCATGGAAAGGAAGAATTAACATTGTTAAAATGTCCATACTACACAAAGGAACCTAGAGATTCTACGTAATTTCTTTCAAGATACCATGGGCACAGCTCACAAAGCTATTACAAAATTTCCAAAATTTTACTTAGAATAATAAATCACTGTATATAGCAACAGCAATCTTGAGAAAGAAGAACAAAGTTGAGGCATGATGCTACCTGATACCTATACAGCAAGGCCACAGTAATAAAAAAAGCAAAGTACTGGCATAAAAACAGAAAAAGATCAATGAAACAGACTACATAGCTCAGAAATAAACACACACCTTTATAGTCAACTAATATTCAGCAAAGGAGGCAAAAATATATGATAGAGCAAAGATAGTCTCTTCAGTAAATGTTGGGATGATCAGAGAGATACATGCAAAAAAATGAAACTGGACCTCCTTCATACACACAAATAAATTAAAAATGGATTAAAGACTAATATCAGTCTAAATATCATAAAACTACTAGAAGAAAACATAGGCAATGAAATCTCTGCAACTTTTCTTGCCAATATTTTTTCCGATATATCATCTAGGTCAAAGGAAAGAAAAAAATATTTTTAAAAAGTAGGATTACATCAAACTAAAAAGGTTTTGCACAGCAGAATAAACCGTTAACAAAATAAAAAGACAACCCAATGAATGGGAGAACACATCCACAACAATACATCTGACAAAGAGTTAGCATCTGAAATTTATGAAGAACCAAACAACAATTCACCAAAAACTTAATTTAAAAAATATGCAAAGGATGTGAATAGACACTTCTCCAAAGAGGACATACAGATGGCCAATAGACATATGAAAATATGCTCAACATCACTAATAATTAGAGCAATACAAATTAAAACCACAATGAAATATCACTTCACACTTGTTAGAATGGTTATCATCAACAAATAAACAAGTTTTGCTGAGGCTATGGAGAAAAGGGAACCCTCAGGCACTCTTGCTGATAATGTAAATTGGTGCAACCACTTTGGAAAATAGTATAGAGTTACCTTAAAAGTAAAACCCAGAACTGCCTCACAACCCAGCAATTCTAATTCTGAAACTATGCCCAGTTAATTCTGAAACACTAATTTGAAAGAAAATATGCACCCCCATGTTCTCTGCAGCATTATCTACACAAAACAAGGTTTAGAACCAGCCCAGGGCCAATTTGTAGATAAGTGTTTTAAAAAGTTGTGGTAAATTTGAACAATAGCACACTACTTGGCAATAAAAAAAGAAGGAAATCTTATCTTTTGTCACAGCGTGGGTAGACCTGAAGCATATTATGCTAAGGGGGAAAAAAAGCCAGTCAGAGAAAAACAAGGACCATGTGATTTTATTTATATGTGGAATCTAATGAACAAAATAAACTAACAGTGTGGAGACAGTCTCATGGATAGAGAAAACAAACTGACAGCTGTCAGAAGGGAGGACAGTGAGGACTGGGCTAGGAAGGTGAATTGGATTAAGGTAAGAAAAAAAAGCAAAGAAGGACTTGTAGACACAGACAACAGCATAGTAATCACCAGAAGGAAAGGGAGCAGTGGGAAGATGAAAGAGGGTAAAAGGGAATAAATAGTGATGTAAGGTGACTAGAAACAGTGTGGTAAATACACAATACAATTAACATATGATGTGTTATTGATTTGTATACCTAAAACCTATATAATGTTATTAATCAATATTACCACAATAAATTTAATTAAAATATTAGGAATTTTCTTTTATATTGTTGTTCAAGCACAGTGGTCTCCATTTTCTCTCCACCACACCCAACTGCCCAGCCCACAGAACCACCCCACTTGGATTTGTCCATGTGTCTTTTATACATGCTCCTTGATGGACCTTCCCCTATTATCCCTCCCCACCCTCCTCTTTGGTGACTGTCAGTTTGTTCTTTATTTCAGTGTACCTGGTTGCATTTTGCTTGCTTGTTTGGTTGGTTGATGAAGTTCCACATATAGGTGAGATTCTCTGGTATTTTTCTTTCACTTAAGCATGGCTTATTTCACTTATCATAATGCTTTCCAGTAACATCCATGCTCCTGTGAAGGGTAGGAGCTCCTTTCTTTCTGCTGTTTAGTATTCCATTCTGTAAATGTACCATAGTTTTTGTATCTAATCATTTTCTAATGGGCACTTAGGCTGTTACCAGCACTTGGCTATTGCAAATTGTGCTGCTATGAGCCCTGGGGTGCATAAATTCTTTTGAATTGGTGTTTCAGGGTTCTTAGGGTAAAATCCCAGTAATGAAATTGCTGAATCAAAATACAGTTCCCTTTTTAGCTTCCTGAGAAAATTTCACACTTTTTCAACAGTGGCTCCACCAGTCTGTTTTCCCACCGAACGTGAACTATGGTCCCTTTTTCTCCACAACCTCTCCAACACTTATTGTTTGTTGATTTGTTTATAATGGCCATCCTGACCAGTGTAAAGTGGTATCTCGTTGTGGTTTTAATTGACATCTCTTTGATGGCTGGTGATGCTGACAATCTTTTCATAAGTCTCTGGTTCATATGTATGTCCTTGGAGAAATCAAAATGTTTATATTACCCAATGCAATTTACAGATTCAACACAATCCCTAATAAAGTATCAATGACATATTTCACACATATAGAAAAAAAAACAGTTCAAAAATTTATATGGAACCATAAACAACCCTGAATAGCCATGGACATTTTGAGAAAGAAGAACAATGAAGGAGGGGTCACAATATCTAATATAAAATCACATTACAATCACACTATAATCAAAATATGGTACTAGCATAAGAACAAACATATAGACTAATATAATAGAAAAGAGAGTCCAGAAATAAACCCATGTCTCTATGGTCAATTATTATTCAACAAAGGGGGCAGAAGCACAAAATGGAGTAAAACTAGCCTCTTCAACAAATGGCATTGGGGGAACTGCACAGCTATTTGCAAAAAAAATTGAAACTCAGTCCCCAACTTACACCATACACAAAAATAAATTCAAGGTGGATAAAAGATTTAAATATAAGTTGTAACACCATAAAAGCCCTGGAGGACAATATAGACAGGCAAATCTCAGATATCCCACATAGCAATGTTTTCACCAATATGTCCCCTAGGGCAAAAGACATAAAGGAAAGCAGAAACAAATGGGATCTCATAAAAATAAAAAAGCTCCTCCATAGCTAAAGAAAACATTAAAATAAAAAGAGAATGAACTGTATTGGAAAACATATTTACCAATAATAACTCAGACAAAAATTTGAACTCCAAAATACATAGAGAAATTAAATGACCCAACTCCAGGGAGACAAATACCCCAACTAAAAAATAGTCAAAGGACTTGAACAGACACTTGTCCAAGGAAGACATACAACGGGCCTGAGATCATTTTTTAATGAGTTATGAACCACAGTATTTGTTCTTAAAGAAGTTTTAAAGGTTTTTAAAACATTAATAAGCTAGCAGTTATCAATCTAATTAAAAAATAGAAGAATTCTGAATACTATGCTAC
The DNA here is from genome assembly GCF_014824575.4 of Sturnira hondurensis. Classification (NCBI taxonomy): domain Eukaryota; kingdom Metazoa; phylum Chordata; class Mammalia; order Chiroptera; family Phyllostomidae; genus Sturnira; species Sturnira hondurensis. The sequence goes on from NW_028095857.1 coordinate 916,704, forward strand.
ATGCATGTCTTATACGTTTTGATTAGTAATGTACAGTAAACAAAATATGGTCCAAATTTACATGCCATCATCTTTTAAGTTTTAACTCCATTTACCAAAATACAAGAAAATTGTTTTTAAAAATGCACGGCTAACATGAGAATATTAAATGGGTATAAATTGAACCTGTGGTTTAAAGTTTTATTTATTTGTTTGTTAGTTTTATTTATTTGTTTGTTAGTTAGGTTGAAAGTTTTATTTATTTATTTATTTTAAATATTTTATTTATTTATCTTTAGAGAGGAAGGGAAGGAGAGAAGGAGAGAAATATCAATGTATGGTTGCCTCTCGTGAGTCCCCTGCTGGGAACTGGCCTGCAACCCAGGCATGTGCCCTGACTGGGAATCGAACCGTGATCGTGTGGTTCGCAGGCCCGTGCTCAATCCACTGAGCTACACCAGCCAGGGCAATTTTTTTTGTTGTTCCACTACAGTTATCTCCATTTCCTTCCCACTGTTCCCCTCTACCACACCCATCCAACGTCCCACATTCAATCCTAACCCCTTTTGGCTTTGTCCATGTGTCCTTTAATCATGTTTCTTGATTACACTTTATAATTTGCCCCCATGACCCCCTTTCTAAATCCTCTGGTTAGAGTCAGTTTGTTCTTTATTTCAATGTTTCTGGTTGTATTTTGCATTATTGTTTGTTCGGTTTATCAGGTTTCACTTATATGTGAGGTCATATGATATTTGTCTTTCAGCACCTGGCTTATTTTATTTAGCATAATGCTCTCCATATCCATCCATGCTGTCCTGAAGTATGGGAGCTTCTTTTTTTCTGCTGCTTAGTATTCCATTCTGTAAATGTACCATTTTTTTATCCATTCATCTACAGATGGGCACTAATGTGATTTCAGCACTTGATTATTGCAAATTGTGCTGCTATGAACATTGGGGTGCACAGGTTCTTATGGTTTGTATTTCAGGGTTCTTAGGATGTAATCATAGTAGTAGAAATTCTATATCAAAGGGCAATTCCATTTTTAGTTTTTGGGGGAAATTCCATACTGTTTTCCACAGTGGCTGCATCAGCCTGCATTCACACCAAGTATACCAGGGTTGTCTTTTTTCCAAACTTCACCAGCATCTGTTGTTTGTTGGTTTGTTTATGATTGCCATCCTGACCAATGTGAAATGCTATCTCACTGTGGTTTTAATTTGCATCTCTCTGATGGCTAGTGATGCTGAGCATATTTTCACATGTCTCTGGGCCCTCTCTATGTCCTCCTTGGAGAAGTATCTGTTCGGGTCCTTTGCCCATTTTTTCATTGGGTTGTTTGTCTTCCTGGAATAGAATTGTGTGAGATGTTTATATACTTTGGAGATCAAACCCTTGTCTGAGGTATCATGTGCAAATGTATTTTCCCATATGGTTGATTCAATTTTCATTTTGCTGATGTTCTCTTTAGCTATTCAGAAGCTTTTATCTTGATGAAGTTCCATTTTTATTATTTTCTTTATGTCCCTTGCTCTACGGGTCATATTGGTGGAAATATTGCTGTGTAGAATATCTGAGATTTTCCTGCCTGTGTTCTCCTCTAGAACTTTTATGGTTGCACAATCTATATTTAAGTCTTTTATCTATCTTGAGTTTATTTTTTGAATGGTGTGAGTTGGTGGTTGAATTTCAATTTTTTTTGCTTGTAGCTCTCCAGAAATTCCAACACCATTTGTTGAAGAGGCTATTTTTACTCCATTTTATGCTTCTGTTCCCTTTGTTAAATATTAATTGACCATAGAGACTTGGGTTTATTTCTGGACTCTCTATGCTGTTCCATTGATTTGCATGGCTGTTCTTATGCCAGTTCTAGATGTTTACTGTGCCCCTTTTACATGTTTACAGTGTTTACCTTTTCAAAGAACCAGTTCCTGGATTTATTGATCCCTTGGATTGTTGTTTTAGTCTTTATGGCTTTTAATTTGCTCTGATCTTGGTTATTCTTTCCCTTCTACTCACTCTGGGCTTTGTTTGTTATTGTTTCTTCAGTTCTTGTAGATGTAGGGTTAGGTTGTTTACTTGAAATGTTTCCATTTTTTTAGGCAGGCCTGTATGTCTATGAACTCCCCTTTCAGGACTGCCTTTTCTGTGTCCCATACATTTTGAACTGTTGTGTGTTTATTTTCATTTGTTTCCAGAAACTTTTTTATTTTTTTAAATATTTTATTTATTTATTTATCTATAGAGGGGAAGGAAGGAGAGGACAGAAATATCAATGTATGGTTGCCTCTTGTGAGTCCCCTTCTGGGAACTGGCCTGCAACCCAGGCATGTGCCCTGACTGGGAATCGAACCGCGATCGTGTGGTTCGCAGGCCTGTGCTCAATCCACTGAGCTACACCAGCCAGGGCTTTTATTTTTTACTTGATCTCATTATTAACCTATCTATGGTTTAATAACACTCTATTCAATCTCCATGAATTTCAGTGTCTTTGAGTTTTTTCCTTGAGGTTGGTTTCCAGTGTCTACACCTTGTTGTCCAAGAAAATGTTTGACATAATTTCATTTTTTTTGAACTTTTTGAAACTGGTCTTCATCCTTTTACATGGCCTTTCTTTGAAAACTTTCCATGTGCATTTTAAAAGAGTGTGTCATTTGCTTCTTTGGGATGAAAGGTTCTGGATATACCTGTTAAATTCATGTGATCTAGGGCATTATTCAATGTCACAATATCCTTCTTGATTTTTTGGAAGATTTATCCATTTTTGACAGTGGGGTGTTAAAATTGTCTAGTATCAGTGTTTTGCTGTCTATAACTTTAGTGAAGACCTCCAAGATTTTTCTTATATATTTGGGTGCTCCTTTGCTTGCTGCATATATATTCACAATGTTTATGTTTTTTGATGGAATCTTCCCTTAAATATTATGACATGTCTGTCAGTGTCTCTATTTATGGCTTTTGTTTCGAAGTCTATTTTTCTTTGGTATAGGTCTTGCTTTCCCAGATTTTTTCCCTGTACTTTTGCATGGAATATTTTTTTTTTCTAATGCTTCACTTTCAGTCTGTGTAGGCCTTTTGTTCTGATGTTGGTGTTTTGTAGGCATCTTATGTGTGGGTTGTGTTTTCTTATCCATTAAGCTACCTTGTGTCTTTTCATTTGAGCATTTAATCCATTAACATGTAAGGTTATTATTGATAGGTATTTCTTTTTGAATTTATTAAATTATTTTTCAAGTACAGCTTTCTGTCTATTACTTCCATCCCATCCCACCCACCCTGCTCCCCCCTCCCTCCCATTTCCACCCTTCTTAATTGTTGTCCATGTATCCTTTATATTTGTTCCTCTAAATCCCGCCCCTATGTCCCCTGAAATTCCCTCCCCTCTCCCCTCTGGTTACTGTCAGCCTGTTCCCTATTTCATGATAGGTATTTCTGTATTTTCTCACTGTGAACTTGTGTTCCCTTCTCTGTCACTCTTTTCCTTCCTTTCCTTATAGCAGTCTCTTTAGCATATCTTGCAGTGCTAACTTGGTTGGGGTGAATTCTTTGAGACTACTTTTGTCTGGAAAACTCCTTATTTCACCTTTCATTTTCATTGAGAACTTTCCTGGATAGATTAGTCTTGGTACAGACCTTTGATTTTCCTTACTTAGAATACTTTTTTACCATTCTATTCTGGCCTGTAATTTGTCTGTTGGTAAATCAGTGGCTAGACTTATTAGAACTCCCTTGTATGTAACTTCTGGTTTCTCTTTTGCTGCTTTTAAGAATTTCTTTTTTAAAAAAAACTTGGTATTTTAATTATGATGTGTCTTAGGATAGACCTCTTTGGGTTCATCTTGCTTGGAACCCTTGTGCTTCCTGACCTTCTGTGGTTTTTCCTCTCTACCGGCTCAGAATTTTTTTTGTCTTCCATTTTTAATACAAGGTTTCTATCCCTTGCTCCTTTTCTTGTCTTGCTGGCATTCTTATGATATATGGGTGTTGTTTCATTTCATATTGTCTTGCAGTTCCCTTACGGTATATACATATTTTTTAGTCTTGTGTGTGTGTGTGTGTGTGTGCATTTGCTCTACCTGGTGTTTCTTTCTACCTTGTCTTCCAGCTCACTAATTCAGTCTTCTGCTTCATCCAGCCTGATTGTAGTTCCTTCCTCTATTTTTTTTATTTTAGAAATTGTATTCTTTATTTCTTCCTAATTCTTGTTCATAGTTTCTGTTTTCTTTTTCATACTGTTATAGTTCTCACTCCGTGCTTTGTATCTGTCTGTGAATTCCTTGAGCATCCTTTTAACCCTTCTTGTCCATTCTATATATGGTAGTTTGCTTGCCTCCATTTCAATCAGCTCTTCTAGTGGAAATCTTCCATTCACTTTGATTACACGTTCTTTCTTTGTCTTCCCATTTTAGGTGACTCTTTTGATTTGTTTTTGTGCCCCGTGATGCTCTACTTTGCTATCTGTCTTTGTAGAATGAACTTCTATGGTAATGGTTCTGTGCGACACAGTGGTATGATCTCTTTGATATCCTTGTCTGAATGTTCTAGGGTTGCCCTGTCTTCTGTTTGTGTGTGCTCTTTTGTTGTACTTGGTTTTACCTGTTGGTGTTTACTTTGTTGGTGGGTTCTGCCCCCCAGAAGGTTTATTGATGTTCACAATTTCCATCTTATCTTGCATGTGATCAGTGGCAAGACTAAGGCAAAATGCCTTAAGACAGTGGCAGGGTATTCTATAGAATTTAAAATATCAAAAAGTAGAGAAAAGATAAGAGATCCTTTGGAAAAGTATAGCAGTAACTGTGATATGTCACCCAATTAGCCACTTTTTGTAAAAGGTGAAATATTGATAAGACTCTTGTTAGAGGGAGAAGGAATCTGAGCTGAATCCAGAAAACAGAGCACCTGTGCAAGGTTAGATGGTGAAATATAGTGAGAGTAAAGGTTAGAAACTAGGAGTAGTGTGGAAGACAATAAAGTTAACCACAACAGCAATAAATCTTGGGAAGATAGTGAAATGGTCCAAGGCCAGGGAGGGGTGCTGTGTATTATAAAATGGAACAACAATTATTTAAAATAATACCAGAATAAAAATAAAATGACAAGAAATATATGATCTGAATAAAAAGAATAGAAAGTAAAAGAACAAGAGTAGTGTGTTATTGGAATACGAGTGAAGTGAAAGGAGAAAAATTAAAGTGCAATATGAAAGAACAATGAAAAGTAGTCAAACAATGCAATTAAAGAAACAAAGAAAGAAAACAAAATAGAAAGAAGAGAAATAAAAATAATAATAAAATAAAAGTAATAAAAACAAAAATGATAATGAATATAAACAATAAAATGCAAGTTCTATAGGATAGCAAAGTGAAATTTCCTTAAGTTTCTCGGTGGTTGGGGTTAATCTTGTGATACCTCTCTGGATTTGTCTTTGGTCCTTTCACAGCTCCAGTTTTATTGTCTCACACTTGGGAGAAAACAAAAAGCCTCCTGCTGACTTTAAATTCACTAAGGGAGTTCTGTTGGCTTTCCTGGATGCTGCAGGCAGAGAGGCAGCTGGGCTCAGCTTTCTTCCTTTCCTGTGGTTTTGCGAGGATGGGGGTAGTTCTGTGCTACAATGTTCATAGGCAACCAGCCTCCAGCCCAAGCCCTCAGAGCACTGCCTGGCTCCCACTGCCCATCTGTGCCAGGCCAGAGCCTTTAATCCACAACATTGTGCCACCCATGAGGTGCACTGATTAGGAGCAACTCACACCCCACCTCCTCCTTCTTTTACTGCCTGGGTATTGCACATTCTCAAGGTCCCTTCAAGGCTGTTTAGTTCCTCTATTAAATTAAGTATCTCTGAGGACTGCTACCCTTTTGAGCCCCTGTTACCCCACTTTGATCAGTCCACAAGGTGCTCTGATTTGGAGCAAATCATGCCCTTCCTTCTGCCTCTTCACTGGCCTAGACACTGTGTGAGAGTTACTTAAAGAGTGGCTGAGAACGCTTTTTGAGTAAATACTTCTTGTTTTTGGTCACTGTTCTTAACAAGCACCCTACATGAGAGTTCTTTAAACAGTGGCTGGGACCCCCTTTTTTAAAGGAAATTCCTCTTGTTTGTACCCACCATTAAAATAAGTGCCTGGTTTTTCACACAGTCCTACTCTCTGGCTAGTCCAGAGACTATCCGTGTAAGGGTCCATCATGGCCCAACTCTTCTTCTTCCAGGTGTCACCTGACTTCCCAATTTCTCTGGTAATCTCCTAGCCAGATACACAGTGAAAGCTGGGAAACACCACCTCTGTGCATCTCCCACTGCATCTTTATTCTCCCCAGAGACTTCAAGAATTCAGGTCTCTCCTGGTGTTGTGTTGCCTTCCCTGCTGGGGTAGCAGAGGGAGCTGTGGACTCACAATCACTTACTTGGCTCTCCAAAGCTCCTGTGGCAGCTGTCAACCCCAGTGCTAAGCATCAGGCTGGGGACTGCAGCAGCCTTGGTCCCTGCACAGGTCCCAGAGTCCTTACTGTTCCAATACAATCTCCTTATCTTCTGTTTTTCAAGGTCCTCTACAATTTTGCCTTCCAAACTTCATATAATGTGGGATTTCATTGGCTGTTCACTCTGTTCTTCAGAAGATCTGCTAGGTGTCCCAGTTGGGTGCATGAACAAGTAGGGTTCAGCTCCCTCCTGCATTGCCCCCATCTTCCCTATTTTGCCTAAGTCTTATTTCTTTATCGTTTGAACTCAAGGATCTGCTGGGTCTCAAATCCCAACATCATTTATTGAATAAACTATTTTAGTGCATTGTGTGTGCTTTCTTCTTCTGCTAAATATCAATTGATATAAAGTCGTGAGTTTATTTCTGGGCTCTCTATTCTGTTCCGTTGATCCATGCATCTGTTTTTATGTCAGTACCATAGTTTTTTAAATTATTACAGCTTTATAGTGTAATTTGATAGCAGGTAGTGTGATTCCTCCAACATTTTCTTCTTTCTCAGTATTGCTGTTGCTATTTTGGGCCTTTTGTGGCTCATGTAAATTTTTGAAACATTTGTTATATTTCTGAAAAAATACATCACTAATCATCAGAGAGATGCAAATTAAAACCACAATGAGATATCAAGTCAGAAATTTTTTCATCAACAAACCAACAACCACCAAGGGCTGACAAGGGAGTAGAAAAAAATAAGCCATTCTGTACTGTTTGGGGGAATGTAGACTGATTAAGCCACTGTGGAAAGCAGTATGGGATAACTCAAAAATTAAAAATGTGTCTTCCTTTCAACACAAGGATTCCATTTATGAGAATATGTTGGAAAAAACACAAAGCACTAATTCAAAAGAACATACGGGGTCTTACATTCATTACAGTGTTATTTACAATCTCCAAGGTATGAAAACAGTCCAGGTGGACATGAATAGATAAGTGGATAAAACAACTATTGGAATTTACACAATGGAATACTACATGGACATAAAAAAGAAATTTTACCCCTTGTGACATCATGGATAGACCTGGAGATCATTATGCTAAGTAAAATAAGCCATTCGGAAGAAGGCAAATACCATATGATTTTATTCATTCATGGACTCGATTGACCAAACTGAACTAACAAACAAAATGCAGACAGACTCGGAGAGCAGACAGATAGCTCTGGGAAGGGTAGTTAGGAGATGTAGGAATCAAGCAAAAAGGAGAAAGTACTCATGGACATGAACAACAGTGTGGTAATTGCAGGGGTTAGGGAGTAAAGGGGGAATAAATGATAATGGAAAAATACAATAAAAAATGAGGAAGCATCAAAAAGACAAGTCTAGATAAGCATGTGCCTTTCAAGTTTTCTTTTTTCACATTCATATGACATCCTACTATTCTGTTTTGTCATATTATACCTCAAAGACATATAATTGTATAGTTATTACTGTTATTAGCAGCTATGTAAATATTATTTTTCATATATTAGAATCAAAATTTTAAATAATTTTGTTGAAGTATCCATATACCATAAAATTTACTCATGTAAAGTGCACAATTCAGTGTTTTTTAGTATACTCATAGAGTTGTGAAAACATCATCACTACCTAATTCCAGGCATTTCAGTCACCCAAAAAAGAAATCTTCTACTTATTAGCAGTCTCACCCCATACCCTTCACAGCCCAGCCTTAAGCAACCACTAATCTACTTTCTTTCTCTACAGATTTGCCCATTCTATGCATTTGAAATAAATGAAATAATATAATATGGAGCCTTTTGTGTCTGGTTTCATTCACTTAGAATAACGCTTTCAAAGCATATCCACATTGAAAAATGTATTGGTATCTCACTTTTTCATATTGTTGAATAATTTTCCATTATATGTTTATACCATATTTTGTTAATACAATCATCAGCAAATGGGCATAAGAATTGTTTGCATATTTTGACTAATTTGAACAATGTTGTTCTGAACATTCATGTACCTCTTTTTGTGAAGATATATTTTTCAATTCTCTTGGGATTATACATAGAAGTAGGATTTGGGGGTCATATTGTAATTCTATATTTAACTTTTTGAGGAGATACCAAACTGTTTTCCAAGGTGGTTGTATCATGCTCCTAAAACTTTTTTTTAAGTAAAATTATTATCAGAATTATAATAATAGGTTTTTGTTCAGGTTATAGTCTTTGATATCTCACAAGATACTGGTATATGATGAATATAGCAGCACAATTTATGGTAGCCAAGATTTGGAAGCAACCTAGATGCCCATCGGTCAATGACTGGATCAAAAAACTATGGTACATTTACAAAATGGAATTCTATGCTGCAGAAAGGAAGAAGGAGCTCCTACCCTTTGCAACAGCATGGATGGAACTGGAAAGCATTATGCTGAGCGAAATAAGCCAGGCAGTGAAAGACAAATACCATATGATATCACCGTTAACAGGAATCTAAACAACAAAACAAACAAGCAAGCAAAATATGACCAAAGACACTTAAATACAGAACAGGTTGACAGGGACCAGAGGGAAGAGGGGAGAGAATCACAGGGGAAAAGAAGAAGGACTCATATGAGCAAGTATAAAGGACACATGGACAATAACTAAGGTGGGGGGTGGAAATGGGAGGGAGGTGGGGATCACTGGTGGGCTGGGAATCGCAGGGCTGGGAATATAAGATAGAAAACTGTATTTGAACAAGAATTAAATTTAAAAAATCTTTCTTAAGTGAAGAAATTCAATTTATTTTTGGTAGCCCCTTTAAGATTTAAAAACTTAATTAATTGAATTTTTAAAGAAGATTAGGCTACTTATCTGTGTTTAACCTCTCTCAGAGGTACAAGAAAACATGGTTAATTAACCTCACAAAATACTTAAATGATCTCAAAATAACATGCCTACATAAATTATATGTTATGTAATATAAGGTGACCAAAAAAATTAGTTACTTCTTCCTGTGTTTTTAGAGCTAACTAACTCTCCCATAAAGAAATGTAATTTAACCACATCTTTCACTTTTTCTGAGACTCTTGTCAGATCAATGATCTTATACCTGCTTTTGGTGATAAGATTTTTGAAACAGTAAGCCTGAGGGCTCTTCAAACACCTGCACTTTTTTAGTTCTTCCTACTAATTTTTGCTGAATGGGAGTATCATCATCTTTTTTCAGGTATATACAATATACTCCCTGAGAACTGAATATCCAAGAAATTGAATATCTCACTTATGGACCAGCACAATGTTGTTTCAAATTGAGACAGTTAAATGACTAGAAGCAGAAATATATATAAATTATTTTTCCTTTCATGTGACTTGAAAATCTGATTATATCAATTTAAATGTCTACATACTTTGGAAAACATTAGTTAGAGGGCAGGGTTGTACATGAGTAAATGCACAAAAAATAAAAGAAAAAACATGATCATAGACACAAAAGTAGGGAGTTCATATGGAGTGTTTAGAAGCATAGTAAAATGATGAAACAATCAGCATGATGCTCCCTTTTTTATATTCCTCCACCTAATCTTCCATAATGCACTGATTAATTTACCAATGAACTTCTTATCTTAGATTGCAAGGATCATGAGAATGCTAGCCAAAGAACTGGATAGTCTTTGTATTAGAACAATCTCAGGGTGTTCAAAGAAGTCATTAATTTGGAAGCACTTGCCAATGAGATCATAATATCACATAACAGTCATAGGCTACTCACACATTTTACTATCATTCAGAAACCTTTGCATATTAAGATATTGGTTTTATATTGCTAAAACCAAACCACCACACTTGATGGCTTAATACAATGCACATTTATTACCCCAACGTCTCTGTAGGTCAAGCAAATCGAGGCATAGCTTTAGCTAGGTTCTCTGCTTCAGAGTCTCATAGGTAGCAACACTGGTATCAACTGGGACTGCAGCCTCATCAGGAAAAGATTGCTTCTATACTCACTCTCATTACCTATATATAATTTTCATTCTTGCTACTGTAAGACTGAACATTTTGCTTTTTTACTGGAGGCTTTCTTCAGTTTCTAGAAACCACCTAGTTTCTCAAAACATGGACATATCCATCATGGCCACTTACTTCTTCAAAGCCAGTAAAAGAGAACAAGTGTGCTAGCAAAATGAGATAATATAATGTAACTTATTTATTGGAGTGGTATCCCACCATGTTCACCATATTCAACGTCTCAGCAGAAAATCACAGATCCCATTCACATTCACAAGTAAAAAGAATTATACAGAAGCAAGTATCATGACACAAGCATTTTAGAATCTGTCTACCCAACACCTTGTACGTGTCCTTGGGCGGCACTTAATAGCAACAGTGCTCTAAGATAAGCCCTCAGAAGAAGGAATTTCTCACTCATATTTGTATTTAATAGTAGATCTATAAGGAGTGTCCAGGAAACAAGGAAGCTTAGCAAATAAGAGTTGGAGAGAGACTCAATGAAGATTCAGAATGTCAGGGAACTCAAATTTCATCTCTATGCATCTCTAGAGAGTCAGCAAAAACTGCCTATAGTGGTAACAATTAATAGTTATTATTTTATTCATTAATTCTTATAACTAAGGCTAGACTTCCCCTGCCAATACCTAATAAAATATTGGGAATATGGAACCTACACAATGGATATAGGGTAAAATAGCTGTATTTTTACATTTCTGCTGGAAGGACTTGCATACACTCTCAAAATATAAGAAAATCCAAATGAACTGGAAAGAAAATATTTGATTTTCTAACTTTCTAGAGCCAAAAGTGTAAAGGTAACTTAGAGACTCTTTTTGAATTTTTTCTCAAATTATAGCAGTGTGAGTGTGAGAAACTTAATTTATTTTCCTCTCAGTTATATGTGCTTAGTCCATTTCTAAATAGCTTTTTCTATCTTCACCAATCTGTCACATTTTGACTCAGTTTAATGATACAGTGAAAACATGCAAGGATGTGGTAATAAAATGATGCAGTTGCAATACCCAGATAAATTATCAAACCTCCTCCATTCCAACTTAGGGAGAATTTTGATAATAGATAAAATTTAAATATAAGAATCTCTCCCATTGTAAAGTGAAGCAGAACTGATTCTACCAGTAAAAGGGGTAAACTTTAATTATTTAAGGACTCTTTTTATCTACATTTCTTTTTTTGTTGTTTTTTGTTTGTTTTTAGATTTTATTTACTTATTTTTAGAGGGGAAGGGAAGGAGAGAGGGAGAGAAACATCAATGTGTGGTTGCCTCTCATGCATCCCCTACCGAGAACTGGCCTGCAACCCAGGCATGTGCCCTGACTGGGAATCAAACTGCGATTGTTTGGTCCGCAGGCCCGCACTCAGTCCACTGAGCTACACCAGCCAGGGCTTTTATCTACATTTCTTAAATCATTATTCCTCACTAATGGAAACAGATCTCTGGTGTTTTTTCTTAATGGCTTCTAAAGAGTCTGGTGACTCAACCTATCTGAAAGAAACATTAGCTATAACCTGCAAAATTGGCAAGACTTTTGACATTGTAATCACTAAAATTAGAAAATGTAAACTTAATAGATCATCTGTTTAATAGGTTTTTAAATATTCCCATCAGTACCATCACTTTGAACAACTCTAGAAGGCCACATTCGCCTTGTATATTTTTCCAGGGCTTGAGATTCACACATATCACAATTCACTATGAATTGTCTCATTTGGAGTTCAACGATTTGACAGCCCTAGTCATGGAGTCATAATTAAAGAACTATTATAGAGATCAACTTCATCCTCACTTACGGCCTAGAGTGGTTACTTGATAGCATTTTACAATGATAGTTAGTGACCTTGAGTGCAAGATACAATATCAAGCACATTGAGATTGTAAATTACATCAATTGTATGAGTGTATATGACTACAGCTATGACATTCCCTCTGCTCTACAGTACTACAGTGATTCAAAGCATGAGAAACTAAAAAATACCTCCCGAGTTTGTAGGATTGGGTATTTATTTATTTGTTTGTTTGTTTGTTTGTTTTACTGGTCCTAATTTTCCCCTCATACCTCTCCATCACTGTGTCCACCCCCGATTCCTCAGTTAATCCCCATCTGGCTATCCATGTCCATGAGTCCCTCATACATGTTCTTTGACTAGACCTTGCCTCCTCTTTCTCACATTATCCCTCTCACCCATTCCTTCTGGTCACTGTCAGTTTGTTCCTTATTTCCATGTCTCTGGTTCTATTTTGCTCACTTGTTTGTTCTGTTCATTAGGTTCTACTCATAGGTGAGATCATATGGTATTTGTCTTTCACTGCATGCTTATTTCACTTAACATAATACTCTCCAGTTTCATCCATACTGTCACAAAGGACAGGAGGTATTCTTTCCTTCTGCTGCAGTATTCCATTGTACCACGGTTTTTTGATCCACTCATTTACTGATGGACACTTAAACTGTTTCCAGCACTTGGCTATTGTAAATGCCACTATAAATATTAGAATACATAGGTTCTTTTGAACTGGTGATTCAGGATTCTTAGAATATAATCCCAGTGGTGGAATCACTGGATGAACAGGCAGTTCTATCTTTAGTTTTTTTTTAGCAAATTTCATACTGTTTTGCACAGTGGCTGTACCAGTCTGCAATCCCACCAACAGTGCACCAGGGTTCCTATTCCCCACATCTTCACCAACACCATGCTTTGTCAATTTGTTGATGATAGCCATTCTGGCTGCTGTGAAGTGGTATCTAATTGTGATTTTAATTTTAGTCTCTCTGATGGTTAGTGATGCTGAACATTCTTTCATATATCTATTTGCCCTCTCTATTTCCCAATTGGAAAGGTGTACAGTATGTTCAGATCTTTAGTCATTTTTTAAATTAGATTGTTCATCTTCCTGGTGTTGAGTTGTATGAGTTCTTTACATATTTTGTAGATCAAATCTTTGTGTGAGGTACCATTGGCAAATATGTTTACTCATAAGGCTGGTACTCTTGCTACTGGTTCTCTTTCTCATTTTCTTTAACCATACAGAAGCCTTTTTAATTTGATGTACATAGTCCCATTTGTATTTTCTTACCTTTCTATCCCTTGCTTGAGGAGATATATCAGAGAAGATATTGCTGCATAGGATATCTGAGATTTTCCTGCCTATTTTTTCCTTCAGGATTTTTATGTTGTGATGTCATATTTAAGTCTTTTATCTATCTTGAGCTTGTTTTGGTGTATGGTGTAGGTTGATGGTTTAGTTTAATTTTTTGACATGTATCTGTTTACCTCCCCCAGCACCATTTATCAAAGAGACTATTTTCACTCCATTTTATGCTCCTACAACTCTTGTTAAATATTAATTTACCATAGAGACATGCGTTTATTTCTGACCTCATTGTTCTTTTTCATTTATTCTTGTATCTGTTCTTATGTCAGTACCAAACTCTTTTGATTACAGTGGCCTTGTAATATAGTTTGTAATCAGGTATTGGGATTCCCTCCTACTTTGTTCTTTCTCAAATTGCTAAGGCTATTTGGGGTTGTTTATTGTTCCATATAGATTTGTGAATATTTGTGCTATACCTGTGAAATATTTCACTGGTAATTTGAGACATATTGCATTAAATCTATAGATTGTTTTGGATAGTATGGATATTTTAATAAAATTATTATTCTAGTCCATGAACACGTTTTCTGTGTCCATTTTTTGTGTCTTCCTTAATTTTTTTCATCAGTGTTCTGTAGATTTCTGAGTAAAGGTCTTTTACATCCTTAGTTAAGTTTATTCCCAGGTACTTTATTTTTCTTGTCACTTAGTATAAGAAATTTTTCTCCTACTTTCTTTTTACCATATTCATTGTTGAAGTACAAAAATGCCTTTGATTTCTGAATATTGACTTTGTATATTTCTGTTTTACCAAATTCATTTCTTTTTAAAGGTTGTATATATTTATTTTTAGAGAGAGGGGAAGGGAGGGAGAGAGAGAGAGAGGGAGAGGGACATTAATGTGTGGTTGCCTCTCACATGCTCCCTACTGGTTACCTGGCCTCTATCCCAGGCATGTGCCCTGACTGTGAATCAAACCTGCCACCCTTTGGTTTGCAGAACCATGTTCTATCTACTGAGCTACACCAACCAAGGCCCAAATTCATTTATTACATAGAGCTGTTTTTTTGTGGAGCTCATTGGGTTTTCTAAGTACACTATCATGTCACCTGAAAACAATGACAGTTTTACTTCCCCCTTTCCAACTTGGATGCCTTTTTTTTTTCTTGCCTGACCAGTGTGGCTAAAACTTCCCATACTATGTCAAAAAGAAGTGGTGAATGAGAACACCCTTGTCTTGTCTCTGATCTTAGTGGGAAAGCTTTAAGTTTTTCCCTGTTGAGCATGATGTTGGCTGTTGGTTTCTCATATATGGTCTTCATAATATTGAGAATGTTCCTTCTGCTCCCACTTTGCTGAGTGCTTCTATCATAAATGGGTGTTGTACTTTATCAAATGTTTTTCAGCATCTATGTGTGTGATTATGTTTTTTTCTTTCATTTTGTTTTTGTGATGTATTTCATTTGCTGATTTGTGAACATTGTACCACCCTTGCCCCCTGGGATGAATACCACTTGATCATAGTGTATGATCTTTTTAATGTGTTGCTGGGTCCAGTTTGCCAATATTTTATTAAGTGTTTTAGTACCTATATATATCAGTGATATTAGCCCATAGTTTTTCTTCTTTGTTGTGTCTTTTTTTAAAGTAATATTTCTTTTATTTTTTCCCATTTTTTTATTTAATTATTTTCCAAGTACAATTTTCTGTCTATTACTCCCATCCCATCCCACCCCCCATGCTCCCCCCTCCCTCCCATTTCCACCCTTCTCAGTTGTTGTCCATGTATCCTTTATATAGGTTCCTCTAAATCCCTCCCTTATTTCCCCTGAAATTTGTTGTGTCTTTACTTGGCTTGAAATTAGGATAAAACTGGCCTTATGAAAGTAGTTTGGTTGTCTTTCCTCTGGAATATTTTGGAATAGTTTAAGGAGTGATGGAGTTAGCTATTTCCTAAATGTTTGGTAAAATTTGCCTGTGAAGCCATCTGGTCCAGGGCTTTTCTGTGCCAGGAGATTGTTTTATTACTACTTAAATTTTACTAGCTGTTATTGGTCTATTCAGGCATTCTGCTTCTTCTTTTTTTTAAAAAAATAGTTTTATTTATTTATTTATTTATTTATTTATTTATTTATTTATTTATCTTTAGAGGGGAAGGAGAGAGGGAGAGAGACATCAATGTATGGTTGACTTTCATGCGTCCCCTGCTGGGAGTTGGCCTGCAAGGAACTGGCCTGCAACCCAGGTATGTGCCCTGACTGGGAATCGAACCACGATCCTCTGGTTCGCAGGCCTGTGCTCAATCCACTGAGCTACGCCAGCCAGGGTGCATTCTGCTTCTTCTTCATTCAATTTTGGAAGGTTATATATTTCTAGAAATTTGTCCATTTCACTCAGGTTTTCAAAATTTTTGGCATATAGTTGATCAACATGGTTTCTTAGAATCTTTTGTATTTCTGTAATATCAGTTGTAATCTCTCCTATTTCTTTTCTGATTTCATTCATTTGGTCTTCTTTCTTTTTTGCTTGATCAGTGTGGTTAAGTCCTCTTGATTTTTGTCTCTCTTTTCAAAGAACCAGCTCGTGGATTTATTGATCTTTTGCATAGTTCTTTTAGTCTCTACATCATTTAATTCTACTCTGATCTTGATTATATTCTTCCCTCTACTCATTGTGAGTTTTGTTTATTGTTCTTCCTCTAGTTCTTATAGATGGAAAATTGGGGTGTGTATTTGAAATGTTTGTGCCTTTCTTAGGTTGACTTGTGTTCCTATGTACTTCCCTGTCAGTACTACCTTTGTTGTGTTCCATTGATTTTGTTCTGTTGTGTGTTCATTTTATTTTTCCAGAAAAATTTTATTTTTATCTTGATCTCATTAGTAACCTATTCATTTATTTACATTATGGTATTCATTCTTCAAGAATTTGGATCTTTTTGAGTTTTTTCCTTGAGATTATTTTCTAGTTTCAAATCATTGTGATCTGAGAGAATGCTCGATATGACTTCAATTTTCTTGTAATTGTATGAGTCTTGTTTTGTGTCCTACCATATTGTCTTTCTTTGAAAATTGCACATGTGAATGTACAGTTTACTTCTTAGGGGTGAACTATATATATATATATATATATATATATATATATATATATAATCAGTTAAGTCCATTTGATCTAGAGTTTCTTCAGTGCCACAATATGCTTGCGGATTCTTTTTAAAAATATTTATTTATTTATTTGTTGGTTTGTTTTAGACTGAGGGAGAGGAAGCAAGAAAGAGAGGGAAAGAAATATCAATGTGTGGTTTCCTTTCACATGCCTCATACTTGGGACCCAGCTGGCAACTTAGGCATGTGCTTCAACTGGTAATCAAAGTAGCAACCCTTTGGTTTGCAGACCAGTGTTCAATCCACTGAGCCACACCAGCCAGTGATGCTTGTGGACTTTTTGTTTGGAGCATCTGTCTATTGTTAACAGTGGGGTGTTAAAATCCCCTACTATAAGTATGTTGCTGTCTATATCTTTCTTGTAATCCTCCAAGATTTTTCTTATATATTTGGTTGCTCCTATGTCGAGTTTACATATGTTTGTAATAGTTATATCTTCTTGATGGATTCTTCCTTTAATTATTATAAAATGTTCTTCTCTGTCTGTGTTAATGGCCCATGTTTTTAAATCCATTGTGTCTTGTATAATTATTGTTACCCTGGCTTTTTGCCCCCTCCATTTGCTTGGAATATTTTTTTTCCATCCCTTCACTTTCAGTGTGAGCTGAGTCTCTTACAGTCAGCACATATGTGGGTCATGTTTTCTTATCCATTTAGCTACCCTTTGTCATTTGAATGGAGCATTTAATCCATTTACATTTAATGTCACTATTCATAGGTACTTATTCATTGCCATTTTTCCTTTCTTCTCTTTCTCTTTCTTTCTCTCTCTCCTTCTCTCACTGTCTCTCTCTGTTTCCTCTTTCCAGAGCAATTCCTTTTGCATCTCTTACGGTGGTGGCTGGGTGGAGACATACTCTTTTAGCTTTCTTTTGTCTTGGAAGCTCTTTATTTTACCATCTATTTTAAATGATATCTTTTCCAGTTAGAGCTGTCTTGATTGTAGGTCTGTTTTTCCTGATCTAGAATATTTTATGCCAATCCCTTCTGGGTTGTAATGTTTCTATTGAGAAATCGTGGACAGCCTTATTGGAACTCCCTTGTATACTACTTGCTGTGTCTCCCTGCTGCCTTTGAGATTTTTTCTTCATCTTTAACATTTGGCATTTTAATTCTGATATGTCTTGCAGTAGGCCTCTTTCAGTCTATCCTCATTGGGATGTTCTGTGCTTCCTGAACTTGCATGACTTTTCCCCTCATCAAGTTAGAGAAGTTTTCTGTCATTATTTTTTTCGAACAACTTTTCTCTCTTGCTCCATTTCTTCTTCTCATATTACTAAAATGTGAATATTGTTATTTTTCATGTTATCCTGAAGTTTCTTTAAGTTATCCTCATTCTTTTTTAGTATTTTTGTTGCCCTGCCTGTGTATTTCTTTCTACCTTGTCTTCTAGCTTGCTGATTCAGTCATCTGCTTCATCCAGCTTGATTTTAATTCCTTCTAGTATATTATTCATTTCAGATATTAAATTTCTCATTTCTTCCTGGTTCTTGTTTATAGTTTCTATTTCCTTTTTCATGCTACTGTAGTTACCACTCAGTATGTTGTAGTTGTCACTGAGTTCATTGAACATCCTTATAACTATTGTTTAAAATTCTACATCTGGTAGATTTCTTTCCTCATTTTCATTTAGCTTTTTTCCTGAGCATTTCTCCATTTCTTTTGATTGCAGTTGTTTATTTGTCTCCCCATTTTAGGTGACTCTTTTCGTTTGTTTCTGCATCTCAGGATATTCGACTTTGCCTGCTTGTTTACATGGAGTGTAATTCTGTGGTAGAAGTCCTATGAGACTCAGAGGTGCAGTCTCATTTATCTCCTCATCTAGATGCTCTAGACTTGCCCATCATTGAGTTTTGGGGGCTCTCTTGTTGTATTTGGGCTTTGATTATTGGTGTCTCATTCATTGGTTTGTTCTCCCCTCAAGATGGTTTACTGATAGTCACAACTGCTGCTGCATCTTGTATGCTGTTGTACAGGTGTTGGTTAACAAAACAATATTACCAGAAAACCAAGACCATAAAATAAAAAAAAAACATCAGCAATATCAGCAGCATTTGAGCAAAGATTTAGTAAAGTTGCAGAGAGATTAAGAATATTATAAGATAGAAAAAAGTGTATATGATATTCCTAGAAGAGGGAAATGATGATTTTGAGTGAGAAGATGGAGAATAAATAATAAAAGTCTGGAATACAAATGAGGCAAAAGGGGGGAAAGAATAAAATTTAAAACATAAATGATCCATGGGAGAGAAATTACAATAATGGAGCATGAAAAAGGAAGAGTATACTATGAAGTTTGAAGTAAAATTACAAAGGTATTGAACCAATGAGAACCCAACTGCTGACAAACCACAGCAGGGTCAATAACAATGACAGCTGAGTGAAGGTTAATAATGGTGAAAAGGGAATAAGAATACTAGAAATAGAGAAAAGTGACTATGAGATATCCACAGTAAAGAAAAAATATTTAAGGAGGGTGGGATAGGAAAACTAATGAAAGTAAAGATTAGAATCCAGGCTAAGAAAGGGAAAATAATAAAAAAAATCCTAACTCAGCTGATCAAGGACAAGGAGAAGGCAATTTGAGTAAGACAGGGGGAAAGTATCCTATGATATTTGAAGTACAAACAAATACTAAACAATTAGAGATACCATTGGAGAAAAACAATAGTAACCATGATATCCTCACCTGACTAGCCACACTTTATAAAGGTGGAAAGGAAATAAGACTATTATAAGAGTGAGAAAAAGAATGTGAGCTGATGTGGGAAGGAAAAACATGCTTTGCAAGGATAGAGGGAGGGGAAATACTAAGAGTAAGGAATAGGAGCATGGTATAATGTGGGAGAAAATAAAGTTGACAACAACAGTAAGAAAGGTGTAGAAGTCAAAATGACATAAATCTAGTGAATTGGTGCTATGTGATATTTGAAATAATGATAATATGAAAATGATAATCTGAATAAAAAATAAAAATAAGAGGCCAATTGTAGTGAGTCAATTAGAGTGCAACTGAAGCAAAAGAAGAAATATTAAAAGACTATGTGAAAGGGAAAAAGGAAAAAAACATACAAGTACTGAGGAAGAGTGGGGTGAAATTCATCTCAGCTGTTGGTGTTCACCTTATGACTTCATTCTGGATTTGTCTGTATTTGTTTGTTTGTTTGCTTTAATCAGCTCAACTTCCTAGAGTGGATCCTCCAACTTCTGGCAACACCGCCTATATTCCCTTCACATAGCTCTAGAGGGAGCTTCTGCTGTGATGGAGAGGGTAGGGTCTCTGTGTCTCCCCTGGCTGGCACTGTCCAGTCTTCTTGGAAAGTCGTGGGTGTGTTCCTCCTTCCCCTACATCTCCTGTATTAGTCTGTCCCAGTTTATTTCCAATAATGTATAGTTTCTGATTAAATCACTGTCCATTTCACAGGGTGGAGGGAGAAATCTGTGTAAAAGTATCAGCTCTTCTTGCTTGGTGTGGACAGCAGCTCTGTGTAACAGCCAATATTTGGCAGAGCCCTGAGTCCCCCTTGCTGTATATGTTGTGTACTTCTTTGATGGCCTCAGTGAAGTAGATCTTCAGGACCCAGTGTACTTTGTCTCCCTGTGAAGAGTTCAAAATGGGCCCTTTTCATCATTTGTCTTGCTTTCTTTTTCTTGTGGAAATGCCCTCCGCAGATTAAGCCTGTCCAGTTAGATTTGTGGATCTTCCCCTACTCCTGTAGGAGTTGGGCCTAGGTGCAACCTTCTTTTCCCAGAGGTTCCACTATGGAAGGGGGCTCAGTCTGGCTTTAAATAATCTCAAGTGCACAGTTCCCAGCCCACTGCTCTCAGAGCACACAGTGTCCCGCACTCTCCACTCTGCACAATTGCACTTGGCTAGGGTTAAAAAGTCACCTTGCATTGCACATTTGTAATCAATCTGCCCAGCTCTACTGAGTAGGAGAAAATCATGCCCACAATCCATTTTTCTTATTGGCATGGCAGCTGCATGTGCAGGGTCCTTACCCAGCATGCCTCATCTCTCCTTTTTTAAAAGTTTTTCTGGGTACTCCTACTGCAGCACTCAGTCATTGTCCAGCCACCTATACACACCACCTCTCTGAAAGCCAAGAGTCTTTCCCAGTCATGGTTAGCCAGGGTTCTCCTCCACTAGATCCAGGTGCACATAGTGCCTCTCTCTCTGTGTCTCTCTGGCACTCTCTGAGGTGGTGTTTTCTGCTGCAGCTATGGGTTTGCTGCTAGCTGTGTCATTCTCCCCAATGACTTTGTGTATCTAAGTCACTCCTGGCCTGGATCTTGGTATTCCTGCCCTGGGAAAGGAGGCTGCTGCTAAGCTGCTATCTCTGACCAGGCAATCCATGGATGTACACACCATGCCTACAGGTGTTACACCAGGGGAGTTTCCCCATTTACTTATAAAACCTACTTACCTCTTATTTTGAAGTATCTTCTGTACTCTTTGGCTTCCAAACTTAATATCATCTGAGATTCTGTTGACTATTCACTTTATTTTTGAGATCATCTAAGTGCCTGAGTTCAGTGGAAGGGCAAGTGGACATGGCTCCCACTTACTTGGCTGCCATCTTCTCAACCTCAGCAATGGAATTTTTTTCTTTTTTTTTTAAAGTACAATTTTCTGTCTATTACTCCCATCACATCCCACACCCATGCTCTCCCCTCCCTCCCATTTCCACCCTTCTCAGTTGTTGTCCATGTATCCTTTATATATGTTCCTCTAAATCCCTCCCCTATTTCCCCTGAAATTACCTCCTTTCTCCCCCCTGGCCACTGTCAGCCTGCTCTCTATTTCAGTGTCTTGGTTATATTTTGCTTGCTTGTTTGTTTTGTTGTTTAGCTTCCTGTTAAAGGTGAGATCATATGGTATTTTTCCTTCAACACCTGGCTTATTTCACTCAGCATAATGCTTTCCAGTTCCATCCATGATGTTGCAAAAGGTAAGAGCTCCTTCTATCTTTCTGCAGCATAAAATTCCATTGTGTATATGTACCATAGTGTTTTGATTCATTCATGTACTGACCGGCACCTAGGTTGCTTCCAACTCTTGGCTATTGTAAATTGTGCTGTTATGAACATTGCGGTGCACAGGTTCTTTAGGATTGGTGTTTTAGGGTTCTTAGGATACAATCCCAGTAGTGGAATTGCCGGGTCAAAAGGCAAGTTCAATTTTAGATTTCTGAGAAAATTCCATACTGCTTTCCATAGTGGTTGTACCAGTCTGCAATCCCACCAACAGTAGACCAGAGTCCCCTTTTCCCCACACCCTCTCCAACATTTGTTGTTTATTGCTTTGTTTATGATAGCCATTTTCACCGGTGAAAAGTGGTATCTCATTGTGGTTTTAATTTGCATCTCTCTGATAACAAGCAATATTAAGCATCTCTTCATGTGCCTCTAGATCCTCTGTAAGTCCTCCTTGGAGAAGTGTCTGTTCAAGTCCTTTCCCCATTTTTTAATTGGGTTAGTTGTCTTCTTAGAGTGAAGTCGTGTGAGTTCTTTGTATATTTTGGAGATTAAACCATTGTCTGAAGTATCATTGGCAAATAAATATGTTTTCCCATACACTTGGTTCTCTTTTTATATTAATGCTGTTTTCTTTAGCTGCGCAGAAGCTTTTTATTTTGATGAGATCCCATTTGTTTATTCTTACCTTTATATTCCTTGCTCTAGGGGACATAACAGTAAAAATGTTGCTCTGTGAAATATCTGAGATTTTCCTGCCAAAGTTCTCCTCTGGGACTTTAATGGTGTCACAGCTTATATTTAAGTCTTTTATCCACCTTGACTTTATTTTGGTGTATGATGAAGTTGGTGCTCAAGGTTCAATATTTTTGCATGTAGCTGTCCAGTTCTCCCAACACCATTTGTTGAAGAGGCTATCTTTACCCCATTTTAGGTTACTGCCCCCTTTGTCGAATATTAATTGAATCTAGAGAGTTGGGTTTATTTCTGGGTTCTGTATTCTGTTCCATTGGTCTTTGTGCCTGTTTTTATGCCACTACAAGGCTGTTTTGATTACAGTGGACTTCTAATACAGTTTAATATCAGGTACTGTGATCCCTCCAACTTTGTTCTTCTTTCTCAACATTGCAGCTGCTATTCGGGGTCTTTCATGGTTATATATAAATTTTTGAAGTGTTTGTTCTATGTCTGTGAAATGTGCCATCGGTACTTTAATAGATATTGCATTGAATCTGTAAATTGCTTTGGGTGGTATGGACATTTTGATGAAGCTAATTCTTCCAATCCATGAACACAGTATATGTTTCCATTTGTTTGTGTCTTCCTTGATTTCTTTCTTCAGTGTTGTGTAGTTTTCTGCATACAGGTCTTTTACCTCCTTTGTTAGATTTATTCCCAGATATTTTATTTCTGTTTTTGCTATATCGAAAGGGATTTTTTTCTTGATTTCTGCTTCTGCTGATTCATTGTTGGTATACAAAAAATGCCTTCAATTTCTGGATATTGACTTTGTAACCCACTGTTGTGACAAATTCATTTATTAGTTTGAGCATTTTTTTTGGTAGAGTCTATAGAATTTTCCATGTACATTATCATGTCATCTGCAAAAAATGACAGTTTTGTTTCCTCTGTTCCAATTTGAATGCCTTTTATTTCCTTTTGTTGCCTAATAGCTGAGGTTAAAATTTCCAATACTATATTAAATAGAAGTGGTGAAAGTGGACAACCTTGTCTTGTTCCTGATCTTAGTGGAAAAGTTTTAGTTTTTGCCCATTGAATATGATATTGGCTGTAGGTCTTTCATATATGGCCTTTATTATATTGAGGAATGCTCCCTCTATTCACACTTTGCTGAGTACCTTTTTCATAAATGGGAGTTGTACCTTATGAAAAGCTTTTTCTGCATCTATTGATATGACCATGTGATTTTTGTCTTTGCTTTTGTTTATGTGGTGTATTACATTTACTGATTTGCGGATATTGAACCATCCTTGCATTCCTGGGATGAATCCCACATGGTCGTGGTGTATTGTCTTTTTGATGTATTGTTGGATACGATTTGCCAATATTTTGTTGAGGATTTTACCACCTATGTTCATCAGTGATATTGGCCTAAAGTTTTCTTTCTTTGTTGTGTCTCTATCTGGTTTGGACTTAGGATGATGATGACTTCATAAAAAGAGTTTGGGAGTTTCCCATCATTTTGGATTTTTTAGAATAGTCTGTGAAGAACAGGGGTTTATTCTTCCTTAAATGCTTTGTAGAATTCTCCTGTGAAACCATCTGGTCTAGGGCTCTTGTGTGATGGAAGTTTATTGATTACTGCTTCAATTTCACTTGGTGTTATTGGTCTGTTCAGGCTTTCTACTTCTTCTTCATTGAGTTTTGGAAGATTATATTTTTCTAGAAATATGTCCATTTCACCTAGGTTTTCAAATTTCTTGGCATACAGTTCTTCATAGTAATTCCTTACAATCCCTTCTATTTCTGTGGGGTCAGTTGTAATATCTCCTCTTTCATTTCTGATTGTGTTTATTTGGGTCCTCTCTCTTCTTTTCTTAATGAGCCTACTTAAAGCCTTGTCTATTTTGTTTATCTTTTCAAAAAACCAACTCTTGGATTCATTGATCCTTGAAATTGTGCTTTTAGTCTCTATGTCGTTTAATTCTGCTCTGGTCTTGGTTATTTCCTTCCTTGGACTTGCTCTGAGCTGTCTTTGTTGTTGTTCTTTGATTTCTTGCAGGCGTCAGGTTAGGCTGTTTGTTTGAAATGTTTCTATTTTCTTTATGTAAGCCTGTATTGCTATGAACTTCCCTCTCAGGACTGCCTTGGCCGTGTCCCATAAGTTTTGGTTTGTTGTGAGTTCATTTTCATTTGTTTCTAGAAAATTTTTGATTTCTTCCCTAATTTCAATCTTGACCCATTCGTTGTATACTAGCATACCATTCAGTCTCCATGATTTTGGGTGTTTTGGGGTTTTTCCTGTGGGGTTGGTTTCTAGTTTCAGTCCCTTGTGTTCAGAGAAAATGCTTGGTATGATTTCAGTTTTCTTGAATTTGTTGAGGCTCGTTTTTTGCCCTATCATGTGGTCTATCTTTAAAAATGTTCCATGTCCTTTTGAACAGAATGTGTATTTAGCTTCTTGGGGATGAAGGGCTCTCTATATATATCAGTCAAGGACATTTCATCTAGAGTGTTGTTTAGTGCAGCTTTATCTTTGTTGATATTTTGTTTAGAAGATCTGTCCATTTTTGACAGTGGGGTGCCAAAATCCCCTACTATACTTGTGTTGCTGTCAATATCTTTCTTGAAGTCGTCCAGGATTTTTCTTATATATTTCGGTGCTCCTATGTTGGGTGCATATATATTTATGATGTTAATGGCTTCTTGGTGGATTCTTCCCTTGAGTATTATGAAGTGACCTTCTGGGTCCCTCTTTATGGCCCTTTTTTTGAAGTCTATTTTGTCTAATATGAGGATTGGTACCCCGGCTTTTTTTCTTGACCATTTGCTTGGAAAATTTGTTTCCAGCCTTTCACTTTTATTCTGTGATGGGCTTTTGTCCTGAGGTGGGTCTCTTGTAGGTAGCATATGTGTGGGTCATGCTTTCTTATCCACTCAGCTATTCTATGTCTTTTGATTGGATCATTTAATGCATTTACATTTAAGGTTACTATTGGAAGGTACTTATTCATTGCCATTTGTGTACCTGTGTTCCTATCCATCTCTCTCTTTTCCTTCCTGTCCTTAAAGCAGTCCTTTTAGTATTTCTTGTAGAGCTGATTTGGTGGAGGCATATTGTTTTAGACTTCTTTTGTCTTGGAAACTCTTTATTTGGCCATCTATCTTGATTGAGAGCCTTGCTGGGTAAAGTAGCATTGGTTGTAGGCCTCTGGTTCTCGTTACTTGAAAGATTTCTTGCCATTCTCTTCTTGCTTGGAGTGTTTCCATTGAGAAGTCAGTAGCTAACCTCATTGGGCCTTACTTCTATGTTACTTCCTTTTTCTCCCTTGCTGCCTTTAAGATTCTCTCTTTGTTTTGGAATTTTGCCATTTTAACAATGATATGTCTTGAAGTGGGCCTCTTTGGATTCCTCTTGAATGGGATTCTCTGTGATTCCTAGATTCATGTAACTTTTTCTCTCAACAAATTAGGAAAATTTTCCGTCATTACTCTTTCATATAGGTTTTCTATCCCTTGTTCTTCTTCTTCTCCTTCTGGTATTCCTATTATTCAGATATTATTACGTTTCATATTATCTTGCATTTCTCTTAGTCTCTCCTCATTCTTTTTGAGCCTCTTTTCCTTTTCTCGCTCTTTCTGGGAG
The DNA here is from genome assembly GCF_014824575.4 of Sturnira hondurensis. Taxonomy (NCBI): domain Eukaryota; kingdom Metazoa; phylum Chordata; class Mammalia; order Chiroptera; family Phyllostomidae; genus Sturnira; species Sturnira hondurensis. The sequence continues at coordinate 942,676 of NW_028095857.1, forward strand.
ATTCTTTCTACTGTGTCCTCCAACTCACTGATCCGATCTTCTGCCTCATCGATCCTGCTTTTCATTCCTTATACTGTGTTCTTCACTTCCAAAATTGTATTCTTCATTTCCTCTTGTCCTTTGCTGATAGTTTCTATTTCCTTTTTCATGTTGATATTGTTTGCGGAGAGCTCATTCTAGCTCTCTTCTAGTTTCTGTTACCTCCCCTCTAGTTTCTGGTAGCTCATTGAGAGCTCTTTGAATTTCCTGATAACTAGTGCTTTGAATTCAATATCTGATAGCTGACTTGCCTCTCTTTCATCTGACATTATTTCTGAGACTTCCACCTTTTCTTTTATTTGGGCATTGTTTCTTTGTCTTCCCATTGCTTATGAGACTCTTCTTGTTAGCTTCAGCTTCTGAAATTGATTTCTTCTGACTCCCTGCGTTTATGGTGTTAACTTCTGTGGTAGAATACCTGTGAAATTCAGTGGTGCAGTCTCCTGCAGGTTTCTTGATGTTCTCCATTTCCAGCTACTCCTTTCTTTGTGTGTGTGTGATCAGCTGGAGGCAGAGGCAAAATGGTTTATGACAGCAGGAGAGTACTTTATGATATTTACATTCATGGCCTGTAGAGAAGACATAGAATATCTTTAGACTCCATACAGTCTTAACTGTAATCTTCAACCCAATTTGACAGTTTTAAGAAAGGATAGATCAAAGATAAGTCTCTTGTTGTGGAGGGAAGGCTTGTGAGTTGTGTCTAGAAAGCAGTGAGATTGCGGGTGGTAAGATTTTGAGGTAAGGCGAGAGTAAAGAATAGTAAATAGATGTAGAGTGCTAGCAAGTAGAGTTAATCACTACAGTAATAAAATTCAGAAATCTGTAAAGTGGGTTAAGACCGGAGAGATGTGTTGTGAAGTATTTACAGTGGTATAGAAAGCAACAGGCAAACAAACACACACAAAAAAAGCGCAAGAGAAGTGAGGAAAAAGCAATAAGTTTGGGGTGAAAGGAAGAAGAACTAAAACAGGAAAAAAGAAATCAGAGGAACAGAGTGCTGAAAAATACAGCAGCAATAAAATTTAAAAAAATGTACAATTACTGGAAAAAGTTTTTAAAAACGTTAAAAAACAACAAAAAACAAACAAACAAAAAAACACCTCCTTCCTTGTTGGTTTCAAACTGTCCAATCCTTTTTTTCTGGTTTCGGCATGACCCCTCTGTGGGCTGGGTTGTAGGCCGAGGCTCACACCCACCCACCAGCCAGGCTACCAGACTGGGGTGCGGGCACCATTCCCTCTCCCCGCAGGCTGCTTGGGTCCCACGGGATCTGGTACTGGTCCTTCCCAGTCCCTGTGGCAGGGTGAGAAGCAAGGTAAGCTGCCTTCATTGGAGAACACCTCAGTCCACTTTCCAGTAAAAACTTCTCCAGAAAGCTTGCCTCTCAGCCCAGCCCCATCCCCGACCTGACTGGTTAGGACAATGCTCCTCTCAAATTTCCTGGGCTGGCAGGCTGGTGGGCTGGCGACCACAGAGATTGCAACTGAACATGCCCCCCTGTCCTTGCCACCCTCCCTGCACACCTAGGCAGATAGGTCTCTGCCACCCAGCCCCACCTAAATTGTGAGAGAGAGAGCCAGCTCTTCCAAGGTCCCCACAGCCAGCCCAATGCTCCCCTGGGTGCTGGGCTCCCTATGTGTCTTCCGTGGCACTGGCCACAGACGGAAGCCTCTACACCCCTAATGCAGCGGCAGCAGGGGCTCCAAGCCGTTTTGGGCTGGCCGAGGGCAGCTGGCCCTGCCACTGCAGCTTTTTTCTTTACTCACAGGTGCTGTGCTCCCGATGAGTCCTCTGTGACAGACCCTGAGACGCTGTCCATAGACAGAAGCCTCTGGGCCCTGGAAGCTGCGGCAGCAGCAGCTCCAGTCAATGGCTGCTGGTCCCACCGCTGCTGCTTTTGACTTTACTCTGGGGTGCTTGGCTCCCAAGGGAAGCCGGATCTGCCGCTGTCGCTTTTCTCTTTACTCACAGGTGCTGGGGTCCCAATGAGTCCTCTGTGTCAGACGCCCCTGTCGCTGGGCACAGGGGGAAGCCTCTGAGCCCCGACCACTGGGGCTGCTGCGGCTCCAAGGTCTTTACGTTCAGGCCAATGGCTGCCGTCCTGCCGCCTCAGCTGCCACTGCCGCCTCTGCCCTTGACTTCTCTCAGGGTTGCCGGGCTCCCCATGAGTTCTCCATGGCAGACGACTCTGACTCTGTCACTGGGCACAGACGGAAGGAAGCCTCTGCGCTCCGACCGCTGCTGCAGCCGCGGCTCCAAGGTCTTTACACGCCAGCCAATGGTGGCCACCGGCCTGGCCGCCTCCATCCTTACTCGCGTCCCTGAGACCCTAACGACCTGTAGCTGTCTGGTTCATCACTAGCTCTGCTCTCTTATTTTCATAAAAGCTGGGGGATTGTTAGTTGGGGAATTGATTGTGCTGTTCTTCAGTAGATCTGCCAGGATTTTCTCCCAGGGGTACAAGAACTGGAATCGCTCCGTCCTACTCTGCCGCCATTTTCACCAGTCTCTTGGAATTTTTATTAATGTTGATGCTTCACATTCTCTTTCAATCTCAAAGGCATTATTTAACATCTTGGCTAGTTTAATTTGATACCAAGGTCTTGGTAATCTATACAGGGAGATTTTTTTCCCCAGAAAAATACATCTGCAGGACACTTGTATATCTAACAATGTGGAATTTTACTTTTTATTATGTTATTTCTTCACACATATATTTTCATATATGGGGGTAGACATAGCCTTCAAACAACTATCTGTGCAAAGTGAATAGAGTACAAGAATTAACTTCCCTTTTGCTGTGCTTGTCTTTTTCAGTGTTTGTTAAAAAGGTGCTATGTTTATCTACAAATATGGAAAACAGATGAGGATGATTGCAGTGAAGATGCCACTAAAAGTAATGAGAGTGTAGACCTGAATTGAAGTTTTACACTTCTTGATTATTTGATCATTCAAAAGAAAAGTGTATCCAGCAATGAGCCATAATGTTCTTCTTCCCAAAACAACATGAGCTGGTGTGCACACACAGAGATGCACACACAGAGGTACACACTCATACATGCACGTACACACACACACACACACACACACACACATATATACTACACATTGTTTATAAACATTTGGGTGACTTTGGTTGGCCCTCTGGGAGTGCAATACCTCCCTCTCTAGGACCTGTGAAGTATAATAAATTCTTCAATTTCATATACCTCCCCAGGTATAATATCTGCAACTGTGCTTGAACAATACTTAAAGTCCCCACCAAGGGACTTATTCCTCAGTTTAGGCCACAATGTGCAAAACACACTTAGGAATTCTGCACCTATCTGATCCCCCACTCCTTTGTATCTGTGTATATGATGCTACCATCTTCTTATTTACATAAACTAAAAACAACCATCATCTTTGATTTATTGCTTTATCTCTCCTTCAATACAATCTACCTATAAGTACTAGTCCATCCTACCTGTGAACTATATTCTGATTTTATCCATGTCTCTTCATCTTTACCACCATCAATCATCCTAGTTGAAACTCCCGTGTTCTCTTGCCTGGATTATTGCAATAGCTGCTGCTTCTACCTTTGCCTCTTCCACCATATCTTTTCTTTATACAACAATCTGAGTAATTTCAAATAATAGGCAAGGTCATGTTACTTCTCTGCTAAAACTCTGTAATGACCTCCAACCCCACTCAAAGTAAAATGAACCTATAATAACCTACCAGGTTCTATATGACCATGGCTATCCTACCATCATTTTTATGACTTAATTTTTTACTGTCCTTTTTTTACTCATCTTGTCATATTTGTCTCACTTCTCTTTCACATAAATATCAATCATATCCAAATTTGGGGATTGTGTGCTTGCTGTTCTTTTCCCAGAATGTAATATTCCCCTAATATCTGCAAGATCTATCCCTTTATTTCTGTCAGATTCATGATAAAACTATCATCTTATTAGGGAGATGACCTAACTTTATAAAATTGAACACTTTCCTTATTATCACTTGCACATTTTTATTCATTTTTAGAGAGAGAGAAAGGAAGGGATAAAGAGAGGAAAAGAAATATCAATGTGAGAGAGAAACATCAAACAGTTGCCTCTTGTACATGCCCTGACTGGAGACTAAACATGTAAACCAGGCATGTGCCCTAACTGGAAATGGAACCAGTGAACTTTCACTTTATGAGATGATGCCCAACCAACTGAGCCACACCAGTCAGGGCACCACTGGCATTCTTTAAAAATGCTTAATTTTATTTTTAAGTTTTCAGTACACTTCACCATTGTCATATTGTGATATATGTGTGTATTTATTTAATTAATTTTATCTAACTCACCCCCTAGAATATAAGATTTATGAGGGCAGAAATTGGAGGGGGTGTTTGCACATGGTTGTGTCTATGTGTACCTGCTGTATCCCTAGTACTTGAAACAAACCCGGTCACATTAGTATGTTCTCAATAGCTATTTGATTTTTTGGATTTTATAGATTTTATTTTTATTTATTTTTAAATATTTTATTGTTCTATAACAGGCTTCCCAATATTCCCCCTTTGCCCTCCACCACCCGGCCCACTGCCTGCTCCCACAGTCAAATCCACATGTTGTCCATATCCATGGGTCATTCATACATGCTTTTTGGCTAGTCCGTTCTCTTTCTTTTCACCATTATCTCCCTTCCACCTCACTTCAGATCTCTGTCAGACATTTCATGATTTCATGGCTCTGATTCTGTTATGCTTATTAATTAGTTTTTGTTCATTAGCTGCCTCTTATAGATGAGATGATAAGGTATTTGTCTTTCATTGACTGGCTCATGTCATTTAGGACATTATTTTCTGGTTCCAACCATGCTGTTGTAAAAGGAAGGAGTTTCTTCTTTCTTTCTGCTGGGTAGTAGTCCCCTGGGTAAATGTATGACAGTTTTTTTGATCCACTCATTTACTGATGGGCACTTAGGCTATTTCTAGCACTTGGCTATTGTAAATAACATTGCTCTGAACATAGGGGTGTGTAGGTTCTTTCTAATTTGTATTTCAGGATTCTTAGGGTATAAGGCTAGCAGTGGAATCACTGGGTAAAAAGACAGTTTCATTTTTATGTATTGAGAAAATTTGATATTGTTTTCCACAATGGCTGCATCAGTCTGCATTCTTAGCAACAGTGCACTAGGGTTCCCTTTTCTCTACAGTTTCACCAGCACTTGTTGTTCATGATTTATTAATTATGGCCATTCTGATTGCAGTGAGGTGGTATCTCTTTGGGGCTAATATATCTCTCTGATGGCTAGTGATGTTGAGCATCCTTTTTATGTCTATAGGCCCTCTGTATGTCTTCCCTGGAGAAGTGTCTGTTCAGGTCCATAGCCCATTTTTAATTGGATTGTTTCTGTTCCTGCTGTGGAGTTGTGTGAGCTCTTTGTATATTTTGAAGATCAAACCCTTGTCTGAAGTATCATTGGCAAAAATGTTTTTCCATATGGTTAGATACTTTTTCACTTTGATGTTTTCTTTAGCTGTGCAGAAGCTTTTTACTTTGATGCAGTTCCATTGTTTATTATTCCCTTTTATCTCCTTTGACCTTGGAGATATATAGGCAAAAATATTGATGTAGGGGATATCGGATATTTTACTGTTCATGTTTTCCTCTAGGACTTTTATGGTGTCACAACTTATAATTAAGTCTTATCCATCTTGAGTTTATTTTAGTGTATAGTGTAAGTTGGTGGTTTTGTTTCTTTTTTTCTTTTCTGTTCTTTTCTCTCTTTTTTGCACATAGCTCTTCAGATCTCCCACCAACATTTGTTGAAGAGGCTATTTTTACTCCATTTTATGCTCTTAATCCTTTGCCAACTATCAATCAACCATGGAGACATGGATTTATTTCTGGGCTCTATATTCTGTTCCATTGGTCTATATGTCTGTTCTCATGCCAGTATCAAAATTTTTTGTTTACAGTGGCCTGTAGTATAGTTTGATAGCAGGTGTTGTGATCTCTTGTACTTTGTACTTCTTTCTCAAGATTGCTGAGTGTATTTGAGACCATATTTGGTTCCATATAAATTTTTGAAATATTTCTTCCACATCTGTGAAATATGTCATTGGTATTTTAATAGCATTTGCATTGACTCTGTGGATTGTTTAGATAGTATGGACACTTTAATGATGTTAATTTTTCCAATTCATAAACATGGTATATATTTCCTCAATATATATCTTCCTCAATTTATTTCTTCAGTTTTATGTAGATTTTGGAGTCTACAGAAATTCTGTAGATTTTTATCTCCTTCATTAGGTTTATTCCAAGGTACTTTGTATTTCTTATTGCTGTAGTAAATGAGATTTTTCCTAGTTTCTGATTCTGATATTTCTTTCTTGGTGTACAAAAATGTGTTAGATTTCTGAATATTGACTTTGTGTCTGAATACTTTGCCTAATCAATGTATTAGGTCTAGTAGGTTTATTAGCAGAGACTATAGGACTTTCTATGTACACTATTACATCATCTGTAAATAATGATAGTTCCATTCCCTCCTTTCCAATTTTTATGCCTTTTATATCTTTTATTTGCCTAAGATATAAAAGATATTTTATATCTTTTATTTTATTTATATCTTTTATTTTAGTTGTGGTGAGAACTTCCAATACTATGTCGAATGGAAGTGGTAAAAGAAGACACCTTTGTATTGTTCCTGAACTTAAGGGAAGGTCTTACTTTGTGTTCATGGTTTATAATGATGGCTATGGTTTTATTGTATATAGCCTTTAATATGTTGAGGTATGCTCCCTCCACTCCCATTTTGCTGAGTGTTTATTCTTAAATGGGTTCTCTATTTTACCAAATGCTTTATCAGCATCCATTCATATGATCATGTGATGTTTAATCAATGAAAATATTTCTGTGCATTTGAAAATAATGTACATTTTGCTTCTTTGAGGTGAAATTTTCTGTATGTACCAATTAAGTACATATGATTCAGAGTATTGTTCAATGTCACAATATCCTTGTTGATACTCTGCTTGGAAGATCTATCCATTATTGGCACTGGGGTGTCAAAATCCTCTACAGTATGTGTGCTGCTGTCAATACCTTTCTTGAAGTCCTCCAACATTGTCCTTAAACATTTTGGCCCTCCTATATTGGGTGCATGTATGTTTACAAGTATTATATATTCTTCATGGATTACTCCTTTAAGTATATGTAGTGTACTTCTGTCTCTTTTTATGGTCATTATTTTGAAATGCATTTCATCTGATATATATATTTCTACCACTGTTTTTTTCATGTCTGTTTGATTGGAATATTTTTTCCATAACTTCACTTTCAGCTTGTATAGGTCTTTTGTTCTGAGCTGTGTCTTTTGTAGACAGCATATATGTGGGTCATATTTCTTATTCATTCAAATACCCTATGTCTTTTGAGTGGACATTTAATCCATTTACATGGAGGTTATTATTGATAGGTACTTATTCATTGCCATTTTTCTCTTTCATACCTGTATCTCCCCTGTCTCTGTCTTTTTCATCATCTTCTCAAAGCAGTCTCATCAGCATGGGCATGGCTGCCACTCTGAGGTACTGCCTAGTTTTCCACACATTCCAACTCTCTGGCAAGTCAGGAGTCTATCTCAGTCACAACCAATCGTGGCCCACCTTTTCACCCAGCTCCAATTGCCACCAGAATCCCCCCTAGTCTCTGGCATTGTCCCAGCACCAACCACTACTCCAGCTTGGGTGCACAGCCAACTGTGTGTGGGTGCTGCCATTTTCCCCCAGTGACTTGACATGTTCAAGTCACTCCTGGTGTGGGTCTATTATCTCCTTATCTTGGGAGAGGAGGTAAACCCTAGGCTGTTACCACTGGCCTGACTCTGCTCCAATGATATCCCCCTGGCAGCGAAGGTTTCTGGTTCCACACCTGGGAACTTTACCTGTCTACCTATAAAATCTCCTTACTGTCTATTTTGAAGCATCCTCTGCACACTTTGGCTTCTGAACTTCATATCAGTTAAGATTCTGTTGGTTGTTCACTTTTCTCCCCAAAGATTAGCTAAGTGTTCCAGTTGGGTGCACAGGCAAGTGCCAGCTCTCTGATTTGATCTTCTGTTTCATGTAGCCTGCTTTTAATTCCTTCTAATGTATGCTTCATTTCAGATGTTGTACTCTTCATTTCCTCCTTGATCTCATTGATAGTTTCTCATTGATAGCACATCAGCATGTGCTTTTTCATGCTGATGTAGTTCACAGTATGCTCCTTGTAGCTTTCATGGAGTTCCTGGTTGTTCTCACTGAGCTAACTGAGCATTCTTATAACTATTATTTTGAACTCAACATCTGATAGTTCATTTGTCTCAATTTCATTTAGCACTCTTTGTGAGAATTCCTACTTTCTTTTTTATTGTGAGTTAGTTCTCTGTCTCCCAATTTAAGCATCTCTTCTTGTTTGTTTCTGCATATTAGTTTGATGTGCTTTGACTCCCTATCTTTGTAGTGTGATCTTCTGTGGTAGGAGACCTGGGAGACTCCGTGGTGAAGTCTCCTTGATCTCTAGAACTGAATTGTCCTGGGATGCCCTTTGTGCCATTTATGTGGGATTCATCGTTGTAATTGGGTTTTGGTTGTTGTTGGGTCATTCTGTGGTGGGTCCTTCCTTCTGTCAGGCTGACTGAGTCACACCACCCACCACATCTTGTGTGCTTTTGTAGAGGTGCTGCCAGAACAAAACCAAACAGCCCAGGAAACAAATGCACATCTGCAAAAATAACCCTTCCACAACCACACGATGAACAACAAATTTATAAAGGCATAAACAGACTGAGACTATTATGAGAAGGAAAAAATGAAAATGAGATGACCAACTGAAAGAAAAATGATTTTGAGAGGGTTAAGGGAGGAGAGATAGTAAGAGTAAAGAATAGAAATAAGGTGAAGAAAGAACAAAAATAAAATTTACATCATAAATAAAAAAGGGTGATAATAAAGCAGAATAGAAGAAATAGGAAGATTATATTATTGGTTTTTAAAATTTTTTAAAAATATGTAGTAAAAAATAATCACATTGGAGAAATAAACCCACCACAGCAATATCAACAACGATGTGAGGTGTCTAGAGAAAAGACATGTGATTTTGACAGGGTGGAGGGAAAAGGAATGCTAAAAGTAAGGAATAAAATACAGGCTAAGGGTGGGAAAAATTAAAATTTAAAATGAGAAAAAAGGAAGGGAAGGTGAAAGGCAAAATGGAATAAGAGAAGAAAATGATAAAATTTGAGATTTGATATAGGAAAATAGTGAAGATCTAGAAATACAATTGAAGAAATGCAACAACCAACATATCAACAACCAATGAGCAAAGAATGGTAAAGGTGGAGAAAAAATACGGGTATTTTAGAATGGGAACAAGAATGTGAGATGACTAATGATGCAAACAATGGTTTTCAGAGGCTGGAAGGGTGAGAAATAGAGTGTAGAATAGAAACAAGTTGTAGCAGGAGAAAAATACAATTTAAAACAAAAGCAAGAAGAGGAATGAAGGCACTCAAATGGGATAAGAGAAAGGAGGAGCAAAATATGAATTTATTTCAAAATAAATTAAAATATGAAAAGGAGTGACATATTAGGGACAAACCTGAAGGAAAAAGAAATGAACATTAAAAAAAACTATGCAGAAAAGGAAATAATGCAAATCATGAAGAAGACCACATTAGAATTTGTCTGAGTAGAATCCAGTATATACCACTGTTTTCTCTTTCTGGATTGACCCCTGGTAATATCAGCTGGTGTTCTAGTCTGGCCCTGGGCAGCCTGTTCAAGACTACAAGCAATCCACAGTCTGTGGCTGTTTCTTTCAGATTTGGTTTGTCCCCACTCTTCCGCCTTGCCAGCTTTCCATCAGCCGAGGGTCCAGGAGTGGTTCATTGAATGAATCAAGATGATTGCTTAGTATCTTCTCCACCTGCCTTTACAGGGGACCTCTGGTGCAATAGGGAGGGTGGGTAACCTGTGTCAACTCCAGGGGGCACTGTTCAGTCCTCCTGGAAGATGGTTGTAGTTGTTTCCTGCCCTGTCACCGCATGTTTTGATCTGTCCCAGATTTTTTCCATTAATTTATGGTTTCTGGTGAGTTAGCTGTCCATTTCCTGTGAGGGGGCAATCTCTGTAACAGGGGCTGCTCTTTCCTGCTTGGTGAAGATAGCAACTCTGTCTAGGTGCCAAGGCTGGGCTGGGCCATGAACACACTTTGTTGCACCTGTCTCTAGTCTCTCTACTCCGTTGGTTTCAGCAGATCAGGGCCTGAGGAACAGTGAATCTCATAGTGTCTGGGAAAGGGCCCTTTCAAAGCTTTTTCTTCTGGTCTTAAGAACCTATAATCCTATAAGTGGGGATTGGGTTCACCTGTCTGGGAGGGGACCTGCCTGGCTGCAGCACATCTCAGGGGTTTAGCTCCTGGCCATCCAGTCCACAGTCTGCTGCTGTCTCACTGGATACTCAGGCTCAACCACTTCACTCTGTACAGTCCCCTGCTCACCAGCCATGCTGGATTGGTTCCCACTGTCCCTTCAGTGTTACTCTATCCCTTCTCATTTCTTTGCAGAGCTGTTGCATACGCATGCACTCACACATAAACTGAGTCCCTGCTGAGTCTCAAATTTTGTATCAACTCCTCTTTTAAGAGTTTCTGTATAGCCCCCATGCTGCAGCACTGAGCCATGGGGGGTCTTTTCTCCACTTGCCCCCTCCCCCAAAATCACTAATTCTGTCTACACAGGGCTGACCACAGCCCGTGAAAGCTTCCAATAGTTTTAAATAAAGTTTCTTTCTTGGTCACTCCTGGATGGCTCTGGGAAGATTCCTGCAGTGATACTGTAATATGGGGCTGCAGTAAATTGCTCTCACTGTTCCCTCCAGTGATTCTCACCTTCAGGTGGGCCTGTTCCTATGATGCTGTTTCTGCAGCCAGCACTTCCTTGGCCATCCTTCTCTGATTCAGAGTCTGCCAGCTCCTGAACCAATCTGCAGCCACCCCGAATCTGCACAGCCACTAGGAGAGCCTGGATTGCCCACTCCCAAGTCCTCTGCAGGTGGGCAGGGTCTTGCCTACTTGTGCATGCTCCCCACACTCTTGTATGTGTATGCACTCGCACACACTCTCACTCTGCACCATATTTTTGAGGTAGCTATTCTGTGGTTTAGTTGAAAGACCAGTCTAAGTCTGGGAGAAAGTGAATGGAGCTTCTAGCTACTCTGCAGCCATCTTGGATGTAATAAATATTTCTTGAATGAAGAAACAAATTGAACTCATGACTCATTCCCCACAATGGCTGTTCAGTACTTCTTTCCTTGTCAAACTTAAATCTTCTACCTATTCCTCTACCTCATTCATTTAGAGAAGAACTATCAGCATATTTTCCTTGGACAGAGACTATCAGATGCAATCTTGACAAACTATTCTTTTCCATCTCAATTTTTCTTATTTCTGTATTGACTTCTTAATATTTCATGTTGTTTTAGAAATGTCCTTCCACTTACCTATTCAACATCTGTCTTTAAGAGAAAGCATATCAGTGGAATTTTCAAAAGCATGGCTTTATCACATGCATAGAACAGGTTACTTAATGGCTCTGTGCCTCAGTTTCCCACCTACAAAGTAACATCAATAATAATACCTGCCTCATAAAATTTTTAGTGGATTAAATGATTAACATGCAATCAAATTTATCATCATTGTCATCATCATTGCAAGGTAGTAGTCTAGCCACTTTAAATACATTAATATTTGTGTTTTTGTCTCATTTTTGTAATGTCTTTACAGTTTGTTAATGATCTTTCTTCATTCTACTTTATCATTATGTGTTTGTAATGTTTGGGCATTCTTCTTTGAAATATTTTGATTTTTACCTCTTTTTTGAAAGATTTTTAAAATTTTTTAATATTTTATTTATTTGTCTTGAGAGAAAGGGGAAAGAAGGGAGAAAGAGAGGAAGAGAAACATCCATGAGTGGTTGCCTCTCACATTTCCCCAACTGGGGACCTGGCAAGGGCCCTGACTGGGAATCAAACCGCTACCATTTGGTTAGCAGGCCAGGGCTCAATCCACTGAGCCACACCAGCCAGGATGCACTTTCTTTTCTCAAATGTTAATATAATATTTTTCACTATCAGGTCATTTATCTACCACATGGTGTGAAATGCCTCATATTCCTGAAATACATATTTATTATGTGTTCACTAATGCTGAACAATTTACTTTACTATGTATTGTAAAGATTATGACAATATATAATATACATTATCAACATTTAAAGAGCCATAATATTAGTTCTGGAAAAGTTATCACATATTCTTATTGGTGGTACTTAGAATTGGAAAAGAGTAAGGCCAGTAAAGCTATGTTTTCTCTTTGAACAAGCATCATTTGTTATTGACATACATCCTAACATTATATTTTGTAGTATGCAAAATAATAAATAAATAGATGCATTATACTATACACATGAGAAAACAACTAGAAACATTCTACATGCCAATAAATCCATGTGGAAAAACAATTATGGGCCCTGGCTGGTGTGGCTCAGTGGATTGAGCTCCACACTGAAAAACAAAGGGTTGTGCGTTTGATTCCCAGTCAGGGCACATGCCTGGGATGCATGCCAGATGAGGGGCAACCACACAGTGATATTTCTATCCCTTTCTTTCTCCCTTCCACTTTCTCTAAAAATAAATGAAATTTTTTAAAAAAGGAAAAATAATTGTGGTATACTAACAGAATGGAATACTGGGCCACTAGATCAACTTAAAACATGGAAAATACATAATGTATTAAGTTTCATTAAATTTTAAAGTATACACTTAGGTATACCAAATTGTTTGAATTATGTAAAATATATTTTTACATGGGGCAGGATTAGAAAATAATAATATTCAGAAAAGTTAGGGTGCAGATATCTTGTGTTAATTTGCTTTTCTTTTTTTCAAAAGTGTCTTAAATATGTCTATTTCTATTGACTTCCATTTAAAATAAACAAATAGAAAAATATGTAAAATGCGTGCTTCCTACAGTTGGTGATCTTACAAGTCTGTTAGAGTGACATGGTGCTGGGAACAACCCTGCCTGGTTTCAGGCTGTAAACCCCACATGGCCAAGGCTGAGTGAGCGACCTTCAGACCATAAGGTACTAAGGAGACAAAGCTTATCTCCCTGGCAGGAGTGCTACTTCTCCTTTTTTCCATAATTGGCCCCCAATGCTTGATCAGTTAGCCAATGACGTGTAAGATTCCCCAAGGGGTGAACTACCTAAGACAGGCATGATCACCTGGAAGCCCCAGGGAAGGACTTGGGGGGCTATGGAGAAAGGGGGTCATGGACCCTCACCCCTCGGCTTTGATGAAGCCTGACTCCTCTGAGTCCTTGAGAAGCCTCTGGAAATTCCTTGGCTATCTGCCTCCTCTGCCTGACTTAAGCCTGAAACAATGACAGAGGGCGGTGCAGCCCTGTGCTGGAAAGGGCTGGCTCCCTGGGTGATCAGGACTGAGAAAGGATATGCAAAATCGTGTGAAGCCTGCTTTGCCAAGAATACTTTTAGTTAAATAATAAAGGTCTGAGCAGGAAGTGAGTTTGTTTCCCAAAGTTGTGTAGCCTTTAAGCTGATAAATCCTGACTCAGAAGAAGCCCTAATAGTTCTTTGTATGCTATCTACTGTTTAATCCTTACTTCCTGAGAATGATTAATGAGCTGTACCTGTATTCTTGCACAAAGTAAACCCAATAAAATGCTGTCTAGGCAAGGGCCAGTGCACTCTCCCCTTAAGAGGATGGCCAAGGCACTCCGAGGCACTCCCTCCTTGAGGGAGTAGCCATGAAGTCCCTTTTTCTCCACAGGACTCGGTAGTCCATGTGAATTTGTCTCATGTCTCATCCATGATGCCACGGGCACTGCAGGCCGGTGCATGCATCAACATGGCACATACATTAAACCATTAAATAAGGTAATACAATAAGAAAAATAATTCAACAGTCATTCACTCAATAATTTTCAATTAATATGCATAGTGTGACATACATTTGTACAAACGTTAAAACTCCAGCCATTGTTAATGTAATGAGAATGGTTTGTGAGACATTGATGTAAACTGACATCCAAGGAGAGTGGACTGGAATGCACATGTGTGAACAATGATGACTTCACAGGACTAGTCAGTGGGGGCGGTAGATAATATTGAGTGAGCATGTGTACCATGTGGCTGTCACATTCAAAATGACTGAGTAGAGCAATGAGTCTACTTGAGATTTTGCATTAAGTTTGAACATTCCTCCATGGAAACTGTTCAGATGACTCAGTAGGCTGCAGCAATGGGCACCTGGTAATTGGCAACTTTAACAGAATAATGTGCCTGTTCATGCATCATGTCTTGTGCAGAGTTTATTTTTTGGAAAAACATCAAGTGACACAGATGATTCAGCCCCCTTACAGCCCAGATTTGGGGCCCTGAGACTTCTGTTTTTTCCCAAAACTCAAATCACCTTTGAAATGGAAGGAATTTCAGACCATCCATGAGATTCAGGGAAATATGATGGGGAAACTGATGGTGATTGGGAGAACTTTGTGATGTTCCAAGGTGTTTACTTTGAAAGAGACTGAGGCATCTCTGTCCTATGTACAGTGTTTCCTGTATCTTGTATCTTCTTCAACAAATTTCTCTATTTTTCATATTACTTGGATGGGTACTTTCTGGATTGACCTCATATATATATATACATACACATGTAATATTAAGTGTTGTGTAGACAACAAATGAACATGAGGGTTTGGGGGAGGAAGCAGTAAATAAGTCTGAACTTCTAGGTTCAAATATTGGTCTTCTGCTGTTTTATTCTGGAATTTCTCATCATTTTTGGTAACATATTTCTCAAATTTGTTATTCCCAGCAACAATTCCTTTATTGTCAAAGGCTAGAAGGAGTAAACTTGGCTATTATGCAGTAGGAGACTAATTACATTCCACTTTGATTTGCAACTGTGAGTCTAATATTTTTCTTGTTAGTTCTTTTGTAGGTACTCTGTTACATTTGTTATTTACATAAAAATATCATCAATTTGTTGGAGGTCAAGAGATATAGGAAATTAGTTGAAGGATTAGGAAGAGTTCTTTTCAATTAGGAATATGTGAACCTATAAATTTTGGGCTAAATAAGTTTTCAAAAAACAGTGATAATCCTCTAAATTAACCATATTCACTTTCACATTTTGAATATTATCTAAAACTGTATAATATTAATAGTATTTCAAATAATTGATTATCATCTGAATCTCTTCATTGCATTTTATTTTATTAAATATTTAATTTATTTATTATTTTTAGACAGAAGGGAAGGGAGGGAGAAAAAGAAGGAGAGAAACATCAATATGTGGTTGCCTCTCATGCAACCCCCACTGGGGAACTGGCCTGCAACCCAGGCATGTGACCTGACTGGGAATCAAACCGGCAGCCTTCTGGTTCACAGACTGGCACTCAATCTGCTGAGCCACAGCAGCCAGGGCTAAATCTCTTCATTTTAAAAAAACAGCCTCATAAATAGCCAAAAATAATTTCTTATTTTCATTTCCCATCACTCCATTTGACTTCTTTAGTGCTACTTGAATTTTGAGCTACAACAAGAATAGTTGATGTACATATCATAATAGTTATTTTTTAATCCCAGGACTCCATAAGTGCACAAAAACTTCTAAAAATGTTACTAGCATATCTGAGAATATTTCTATAAAATTCATATGAAAACTATATTAATTTTCACTAAAAATAACATCTAATATATGTCATATTATTTGAGATCACGTTTAAAAAGTTAAAGTTTAGATAGTAATTTCCTTTTCTTTCATTTTTATTCTTATCAGAGGTCTGTGGAACAGTTATTTTAATTAATGAATTCTAGATAGGCCTCTGAGATGTTTCAAAATGCCAGAACAAGATGTTCTCATGTTATAACGCCTACTTCTTTGTGAAGCTTATATTAAACATTACTTCTGTGAAGACTTTGTTTATATCTGTTTTTCCCTCTTCCCTTTAAGGGAATTTGTAACTACTTGTCAATTTGTAGTATCCTCCCACTCTGACACTAGGCTTGGGGGTATGCTTAACTTTGGCCAGTGAAATATTATTAAATTCTAATACAAACATCAGCTTAAAAAGTATTGTGTAATTGGACATGCTTAGTTAACCTGCTGGAGGTTGAAGGACACAGAATCACACCAGTCATTCCAGGTGAGGCCATCCTAGATCACTTTTATTTAATGTCCCCTTTATACTTTAAAAATACAATTCCATTTAATTGCCAGAAATAATTTTATGGACTTCACATAACTTATTTTAAATGGTTTTTGGACCATGACATTATATGTTTGTGCAAATTTTACTATACTATACACATTTTAAATTTATGTTTTTTTACCTTTTGACCCCCTTCACTCACTTCTTTCACCCACCACACCCCAACTCTGGCCACTACCAATATATTCTCAGTATCCTTGAGCTCGTTTTTTTTTTTTTTTTAAATTTCACATACAGGAAATTATACAGTATTTGTCTCTTTCTATCTCACTTATTTCACTTATCATAATGCCCTTGATGTCCACCTATGTTGTTGCAAATTGGAAACTTTCAATCCTTTTTGTGTTAAAATAATATTTCACTGTATATATACAGTATATACTAATTTTAATTTATTCATCCATCAATATACATTTATCTTATTTCTAAATCTTGCCTATTGTTAAACATTGCTACAATAAACATGGGGATGCATGTACCTTTTCAAGTTAGTGTTTTTGTTTTATTTGAATAAACACTGAAAACTGCAATTGCTGGACCACATGGTATTTCTATTTTTAATTTTTGAGATAACTTCATACTGTTTTCCATAGTGGTTACACCAATTTGTATCCCTGCAAACAGTTTACAGAAGTTTCTTGTTCTTCACATCTTGACCAAAACTTATTTCTAGCCTTATTGTCTTATTGATAATAGTAATTCTAACAACTGTGAGGTGCTATCTCATTGTGGTTTTGGTTTGCATTTTTCTGATGATTAATCAAGTTGAGCAATTTTTATGTACATTTTGGACACCTGTATGTCTTTTCAGGGAAAATGTTTATTTAGATCTTCAGACTATTTAAATCAGATTTTTCATTTTAATTCTTAAGTTATATGAGTTTTTTAAAAGTTTTTTTAAAATTTATTTTTAGAGAGGGGGGGAAAGAGGGAGAGAAACATCAACATCAGTTACCTGCCTATCACACACCCACAACCAGGGACCTGGGCCTGCGACCCAGGCATGTGCTTTGAGTGGGAATCAAACCAGTAACCTTTTGGTTCACAGGCCAACACTCAATCCACTGATATATACCAGCCAGACTGTATGAGTTCTTTATATGTCTTGGTCACTAGTACTTTATCAGATATGAGGGAGGGCCCCCCAAAACCAGAATTTATTTATAAAAATTGTGAATTTACTCTTACATGTTTAAATGTCAGTCACTTTCAAAGTACTCATTTAATGCACTACACCTACTGAGACATTATTTTCCACTGTTCAAAATATGTTTTCAACTCATCAATTTGATGCCTTTTAGTGCTTCTGCCATTTTTGTTTTATCTCTTCCACATTGGCAAAACATTTTACTTTGGGGACTTTTTCATCCAGGGAAACAAAAAAAAGAAGTAGCTGGTGCAAGAGTGGGTGACTAGAAAGAGTGGGGTGATAGGGTCTTACTGTTTTTGGTCAAAAAATGCTGAACACTCAGTGTAGACAGGTGCACTCATAAATCATCCATTATGAACTTGGTAAACATGTAGAAAATCTTCATAAAAATTCACTGAAGCCAAATGCAGCCTCTCACAACAATGCCAGTTGGTACACTGATACAAATGGGTTCTTAGAGCACTCGCCTAGTGAGAGAAGCCTGTAGTACAAGGGGTCCCCTAACCAGAAGATAATTCCAGGTTTGGGGGATCATCCCCCCTTGTATATGATTTTCAAATATTTATTCCCATCCAATTGGTTGCCTTCTGATTTTTTTATGGTTTTCTTGGCTGTGTAGATGCTCTTTCATTTGATGTAGTACGTCTTGAATATTTTTTTACTTGTTTGCTTTTACTTGTGGTGTCACATTCAAAAGTTATTGCCAGCCCTGGCTGGTTTGGCTCAGTGGATTGAGCACGGCCCTGCGAACCACACGATCATAGTTCGAGTCCCAGTCAGGGCACATGCCTGGGTTGCAGGCCAGTTCTTAGCAGGGGACTCATGAGAGGCAACCATACATTGATCCTTCTCTCCTTCTCTCCTTCCCTTCCCCTCTAAAGATAAATAAATAAAACATTTAAAAAATTATTGCCAAGACCTAATCAAAGATTGTAGCACTTACACTTTCAACCAGAAGGGTTATGATTTAAGGTCTTACATTGAAGTCTTTAATCCATTTTGAGTTAATTTTCCTGTGTACCATAACATGGTAGTCAAATTTGATCCTTTTTAAAATTTTTTCAATAACATTTTATATTCAAAATTACTTTGTATTATTCAGGTGAACAACATAGTGGTTAAGCAGTCATATAATTTACTAAGTATTCTAACTCTGGTATTTCCAGTACCCACATGCAGCATACATAATTATTACAATATTATTGACCTTATTCCCATTGCTGTAGTGTATATCCTCATAAATATTCATAACTATCTATTTGTACTTCTTAGTCCTTAAACTTATTCACTCAGTCCCCTAAGCTCTCCTTGCTCTGGCAATCATCAGCTTGTTCACTGTTTTATGAGTCTGTGTCTAGCTTTTTAATTATTCACATAATTATATTAATGTACATTTAATTTAAATATACATGGGAGAATTTATAACAAAATATAACATTTGTTCTAATTTACTAGTAATAACCATTCTATAATTTCATTTCATTTCATTTTATTTTATTGGTTTACGTTGTACAATTAAAGTTTTCCCAATTTTTCCCTGGTTGCTCCCTCCTACTGGTGCACATGTCATTCCCTCAGTCAATCCTCACCCACATTATCTTTGCCCATGGGTCTTTTATACATGTTCCCTGACTAGACTCTTCCCCTTTTTCCCTTGTTAAACCTTTCCCACCCCTTCTGGTGACTGTCAGTTGGTTCTTCATTTTCATGACAAAGGTTCGATTTTTCTCATTTGTTTGTTTTGTTCATTAGGTTCTGCTTATAGGTGAGATTATATAGTATTTGTCTTTCACCACCTTGCATATTTCACTTAGCATAATGCTCTCCAGTTCTATCTATGCTGTCACGAAGGCTAGTATCTCCTTCTTTCTGCTGCATAGTATTGCATTGTGTAAATGTACCACAGTTTTTGATCCACTCATTTGCTGATGGACACTTAGGTTGCTACCAGCACTTGGCTAATGTAAAAAAATGCCGCTATGAACATTGGGGTACATAGGTTGTTTTGAATTAATGTTTCATGATTCTTAGGGTATAATTCCAGCAGCTGGATCACCATATCAAAAGACAGTGTCATCTAGTCTTTTGAGGAAATTCTATATGATTTTCCACAGGAGCTGTACCAGTTTGCATTCTACCAACAGTGTACTAAGGTTCCCTGTTCTCCGCAATCTCGCTAGCACTTGTTTGTTAATGTGTTTATGATGGGCATTCTTGTTGTGTGAAGTGGTATCTTCTTGTGGTTTTAAGTTGCATATCTCTAATGGCTAGTGATGCTGAGCATCCTATCAGATGTCTCTGGGCCCTCTATACATACTCCTTGGAGAAATGTTTGTTTAGGTCCTTTGCCCATTTTTAATTGGATCGTTTGTCTTCCTGGTGTGGAGTCACGTGAGTTCTTTTTATTTTGAGATCAAAATCTCATCTGAGGTATCATTGGCAAATATATTTTCCCATAAAATTTGTTTCATTTTCACTCTGCTGATCTTTTCTTTGGCTGTGCAGAAGGTTTTTTTTTTATTTGATTTAGTACAATTTGTTTGTTCTTTGCTTTATATTCCTTGCTCTATATATAAGTGAAGATATTGCTACATGGGATGTCTGACATTTTACTGCCTTTGTTTTCCTCTAAGACATTTATATTGTCATGACTTTTTAAAACTTTTTATCCATATGAGTTTTTCTTATGTATGATGTAGTTGGTGCTGTAGTTTCATTTAGTTGCATATATCTGTCCAGATCTTTCAGCACTATTTATTGAAGAAGCTATTTTTACTCCATTTTTTTGCTCCTGCCCCCTATGTCAAATATTAATTTACCATAGATACATGGGTTTATTGTTGGGCTCACTATTTTCTTCCATTGATCCATGTGTCTGTTCTTACAACAGTACCAGACTGTTTTGATTACATTGGCTTTGTATTATAGTTTGATATCAGGTATTGTGAACCCTCCTATTTAATTTTTCTTTCTCAAAATTAATTAGGGCATTTGGGGTCATTTATGGTTCCAATTAAATTTTGGCAATATTTATTCTGTATGAGTGAAATATGTCATTAGTGCTTTGATAGTGATTGAAGTGAAATTATATTGTTTTGGATAATATGGATATTTTAAAGACATTTATGCACCCAATCCATGAACATGGTATACACTTCCATTAATGTGTGTCTTCGTTAATTTCTTTCTTCAGTTCTGTAGTGTACTGACTACAGGTCATTTACATCCTTTGTTAGGTTTATTCCTAGATACTATATATTTTTTATATTATAGTAAATAGGATTTTTCCTAGTTCCTGATTCTGATATTTCATTGTTGGGGTACAAAATGCCTTTGATTTCTGAATATTGACTTTGTATCTCACTGCTTTGCTACATTTACTTTTTAAGCTGAGTATTGTATTGGTGAAGCCTATGGGGTTTTCTGCATCATATGTGTAAACAATAACACTTTTACTTCCTCCCTTCCAATTTGGATGCCTTTTCATTTTTTTCTTGTCTGATCACTGTGGCTAGGACTTCCAATACTATGTTGAGTAGAAGTGGTGAAATTGGACACCTGTGTTTTGTTCCTGATCTTCAGAGGAAAGATCTTGGATTTGCCCTTTGAGTATAATGCTGCCGGTAAGTTTCTCATATGTGCTCTTTATTATGTTGAGGAATGCTCCCTCTATTCTCACCTTGCTGATTGTTTTTATTATAAATGGGTGTTGTGCCTTATCAAATGCTCTTTCAGTATATTTCAATATAATCATTGTTTTTCATCTTTTGTTTATGTGATGTATTACATTTGTTAATTAGTAAATATTGTACCATCTTTGCATCTCTGGAATGAATCACACTTGATCATGGTGGATGATCTTTTCAATGAATTGCCAGATGTATTTTTGCCAATATTTTGTTGAAGATTTTAGTGACTATGTTCATTAGTGATAGTGGCTGCTAGTGTTCTTTTTTTGTTGTGTGTTTAACTGGTTTTGGAACTAGGATAATAAGGGCCTCATAAAAAGAGTTTGCAAGTCTTCCCCACAGAATTGTTGGAATAGTATGAGCTGGAGAGAAGTTAGCTTTTCCATAAATGTTTGGTAAAATTCATCTGTGAAGACATCTGGTTCAGCGATTTTGTGTACCTGTAGTTTTTGGATTACTGCTTCAAATAAACTAATTATTATTGGTCTACACAGTCTTCTGCTTCCTGATTCACTTTGGAAAGATTATATATTTCTAGAAATTTGTCCATTTCCTCCAGGTTTTCAAATTTCTTGGCTTATATTTTTATTGGAATTACTTTTTAAGTATAATTTATTGATTATGCTATGACAGTTATCCTATTTTATCACCCTTTTATTCCCCCCCACCCCGACACACCCACTCCAGTATCTATCCGCCCTACTTCATGTTCATAGATAATACATGAAAGTTATTTGGCTTTTCCAGTTCCTATACTATTCTTAATACTTCCCTGTCTATTTTGTACTTACCAATTATGCTCCTTATTCCCTGTACCTTTGCCCACATTCTCTCCCCTCCCCCTCTATGCTGATAACCCTCCATGCAATCTCCATTTCTGTGAATTTGTGCATGTTCTAGTTGTTTGCTTAGTTCATTTCTGTTTTTGATTTTTTTAGGTTTGATTTTTGATAGTTGTGTTTATTTCCATTTTACTGTTCATGTTTGTATCTTCTTTTTGTTTATTTAATTATTTTTCAAATACAGTTTTCTGTCTATTACTCCCATCCCATCCCACCCCCTGTGTTCCCCCCTCCCTCCCATTTCCTCCCTTCTCAGCTGTTGTCCATGTATCCTTTATATATGTTCCTCTAAATCCTTCCCCTATTTCCCTTGAAATTCGCTCCCCTCTCCCCTCTGGTCACTGTCAGCCTGTTCTCTATTTCAGTGTCTTTGGTTATAATTTGCTTGCTTGTTTGTTTTGTTGTTTAGCTTCCTGTTAAAGGTGAGATCATGTGGTATTTGTTCTTCAACTCCTGGCTTATTTCACTCAGCATAATGCTTTCCAGCTATTTTACTTAGATAAGTCCCTTCAACATTTTATATAATAAGGGCTTGGAGATCATGAGCTCCTTTAACTTGACCTTATCTGGGAACCATGTTATCTTCCCTCCATTCTAAATCATAGCTTTGCTGAATGGAGTAATGTTGGATGTAGGTCATTGCCCTTCTATAACTTTAAATACTTCTTTCCATCCTCTTATTTGTATGGCTTCTTTTGAGAAATAAGCTGGTAGTCTTATGAGAACTCCTTTGTATGTAACTATCCTTTTCTGTTGCTGCTTTTAAGATTCTCTCCTTATCTTTAATCTTGGATAATTTAATTACCATATCCCTTGGTGTGTTTCTCCTTGTGGCCATCTTCTTCTTTGGGTCTCTCTGTGCTTCCTGGACTTCATGTCTAGTTCTTTAACCAGATTGGGAAAGTTTCCTTTCATTATGTCTTTAAGTAAGTGTTCAAATTATTGCTCTCCCTCCTCTCCTTCTGGTATGCTTATGATTTGAATGTTAGATAATTTAACGTACCCCAGAGATTCCTCAGACCCTCATTTTTTAAAATTATTTTTTCCTCATTCTGGTCCAGGTGAATGATTATTTCTTCTTTATATTCCATGCCATTGATTTGATTCCTGGTTACTATTACTTCTCTGTCGATTCCCTGTATATTTTTTATTTAACTTTTTTAAAATTTTATTTATTTATTTTTAGAGGGGAAGGGAAGGAGAGAGGGAGAGAAATATCAGTGTATGGCTGCCTCTGCCAGGGACACACAATGTATGGTGTGTTCCCTGCCAGGAACTGGCCTGTAACCCAGGCATGTGCCCTGACTGGGAATCGAAGTGCGATCCTCTGGTTCGCAGGCCCACGCTCAATCCACTGAGCTGCACCAGCCAGGGCTTTTATTTCACTTTTTATAGCCTTTTCTTCTTCCATTATTTTTCATCTATACGCAACAATTTTTGTGAGCATTCTGATTTGACTCATTTACTAATTAGTAGTGTTTTGAACTTTGCATCTGATAGATTGACTATACCCTTGTGGCTTAGTTCTTTTACTGGAGTTTTATTTTATTGCATTGTTATTGTTTAAGTACAGTTGTTTACACATTCCCCCTACCAATCTCCCCCACATCACCCATACCAACCTTCCACTCTCAATCCTTCTCATCTGTGGCTTTGTTCATGAGTACTTTATACATGTACCTTATCAAATCTTCCCTTTCTCCCATTATCACCCTCATCCCTCCTTTGGTTACTGCCATGCGTTTTTTATTTCAATGTCTGGTTATGTTTTGCTTGCAGGTTTGTTTTGTTGATTATGTTCTATTGTAGGTGGGATCTAATGGTATTTGCCTTTCACTGCCTGGCTTATTTCACTTAGCATAGTCCTCTCTAGGTCCATCCATGTTGTTACAAAGGATAGCAGCTTCTTCTATCTTTCTGCTGCATAGTATTCCATTGTGTATATGTACCATAGTTTTCTGAACGACTCATTTACTGATGAGTACTTAGATTGCTTCCAACACTTGGTTATTGTAAATTGTGCTGCAATGAACATTGGGGTAACTGGTTATTTTGAATTGGCATTTCAGGATTCTTAGGGTATAATCCCAGCCATGGAATTGCCAGGTCAAAATGAAGTTCCATTTTCAATATTTTTGAAGAAATTCCACACTGTTTTCCACAGTGACTGCACCAGTCTGCATTCCCACCAAAATGTACTAAGGATCCCTTTTCTTTACAACCATGCCAAAACATATTTTTTGTTGATTTGTTTATGATGGCCAAACTGACTGATGTGAAGTGGTATGTCATTGTGATTTTAATTTGCATCTCTCTGATGGCTAGTGATGCTGACCATCCTTTCATATGTGTTTAGTCTCTCCGTTTATCCTCTTTGGAGTAGTATCTGTTCATGTCTTTTGCAAAGTTTTTAAAATATTTTATTTATTTATTTTTAGAGAGGGTAAGGGAGGGGGAAAGAGAAAGAGAGAATCATCAATGTGTGGTTGCTTCTCATTCACACCCTATTGAGGACTTAGCCTGCAATTCAGGCATCTGCTCTGACTGGGGATTGAACCGGTGACCCCTTGGTTCACAGGCTGCCACTAAATTCACTGAGGCATACCGGCCAGTGCCATTTGCCCATTTTTTAATTAAGTTGTTTGTCTCCCTGGAGTGGAATCATGTAAGTTCTTTATATATTTTTTATATCAAACCCTGTCCAGGGTATCATGGAAAAATAAATATATTTTCCCATATGGTTGGTTCCCTTTTCATTTTAATGCTGTTTTTTTTTCTGTGAAGAAAGTTTTTAACTTGGTGAAGTCCCTCTTGTTTATTTTTTTTCTTTATGTTCATTGCTCTAGGAGACACGTTGGTAAACATACAGCTGCATGGGATATCTGAGATTTTCCTGCCTATGTTCTCCTCTAAGACATTTATGGTATCACCATTTATATTTCAGTCTTATCCATCTTGAGTTTATTTTCATCTCTGATTTAAGTTGGTGGTCCAGTGTCATTTTTTTCCATGTATCTGTCCAGATCTACCGACACCATTTGTTGACAGGGCTATTTTTACTCCATTTTAGGCTTCTGTTTTTTATCAAACACTAATTAACTATAGAGACAATGAGTTTATTGGGTTTATTTCTGGGCTTTCCATTATGTTTCATTGATCTATGGGCCTGTTCCTATATCAATACTAGAATATTTGGTTTACAGTGGCCTGATAATAGTGTTTGATATCAGGTATTGTTATCCCTCCTGCTTTGTTCTTCTTTCTCAATGCTGCTGTGACTATTCAGGGTTTTTATGGTTCAATATAAATTTTTGAGATGTTTCTTCTATATCTGTGAAATGTGTCACTGCTCTTTTCAGAGGGATTAAGTTGAATCTATAAATTGTTTAGTATGGATACTTTGGTTAGTATAGACATTTTGATGATGTTGATTCTTCCAATCCATGAACACTGTATATGCTTCCATTTATTTGTCTCTTACTTAATATCTGTCTTCAATTTTGTGTAGTTTCATGAGAACATAATTTTTTACCTCCATGGCTCATTTTTTTCCTTGGTACTTTATTTTGCTTGTTGCTATAGCAAATGAGATTTTTTCCTAATCCCTGCTCCTGATATTCTGTTATTGGTGTACAAATATGTCTTCAAGTTCTGAATACTGACTTTGTATAATAACACTTTGCCCAATTCACTTATTAGGTCAAGTAATTTTTTTGAGGAGTTAGATTTTTCTGTGTACACTATTATATCATCTGCAAATGATGACTGTATTGCTTCCTCCTTTCAAAGTTGGATGTCTTTTATTTCTTTTTCTTGTCTGATGGGTGTGGATAGGACTTCCAATACTATGTTGAATGAAATTGGTGAAAGTGGACATCTTTGTCTTGTTCATGATCTTAGTGTAAAGCTTTTAGTATTTTTCTCATTGAGTATGATGTTGGCTGTATGTTTTTCATATATGCTCATTATGATATTGAGGTATGCATCTTCTAATCCCAGTTTGTTGAGTGTTTTGTCATAAATGGGTGCTGTAGTTCATCAAATGATTTTTCCACATCTATTGATATGATCATGTTAGTTTTGTCTTACCTATTATTTATATTATGTATTATATTTATTGATTTGTGAATATTGTACCATCCTTTCATCCTTGGGAGGAATCCCACTTTAAATGGTGTATAATCTTTTTAATGTATTACCAGATTCAGTTTGTTGATATTTTGTGAGAATTGTAGGGTCTATGTTCATAAATGATAATGGTCTGTAGTTTCCTTTCTTATTTTTATTGTTGTGCAACTACAGCTGTCTCCATTTTTACCCCACCATTTCCCTATTTCCGCCTATCCCTGCCTCCCACCCACAAACTTATCTTCTTTGGCTTTGTTCAAGTGTCTGGTATACATGCTCTTTGATGGTTCTTCCCCTATTATTCTCCCCACTCCTCTCTGGTAACTGTCAGTTTGTTCTTTATTTTAATGTCTCTGGTTTTATTTTGCTTGCTTGTCCATTTTGTTGATTAGCTTCCACTTATAGGTGAGATTATATGGTATTTGTCTTTTATTTCTTGGCTTATTTCACTTAGCATAACACTTTCCAGTTCCATCCATGCTGTCTTGAAGGGTAGGAGATCCTCTCTTCTTTCGGCTGCATAGTATTGCATTGTATAAATGTACTATAATTTTTTGGTCTATAGTTTTCTTTTTTGCTGTATATTCATCCCATTTTGGAATTAGGATAATGCTGGCCTCATGAAAGGAGTTTGGGAGTCTTCTCTCTCTTGGACTTTTTGAAGCAGACTGAGAATGATAGGGGTTAGCTTTTCTTTAATGGTTTTCTAAAATTCTCCTGTGGAAGCATCTGGTCGAGGACATTTGTGTTAGAATTTTTTTTATTACAGCTTCAATTCACCACCTGTTATAGTTATGTTCAGGCTTTCTGATTCTTCTTCATTATGTTTTTCTAGAAATTTTTACATTTCACCTAGGTTTTCAAATTTCTTGGTATATAGTTGTTTGTAGTAATTTCTTACAAACTTTTCTATTTATGTGGTATCAGTTATTTCTCCCCTTTCATTTCTAGTTTTATTTGTTTGGGTCCTCTTTCTTTTTTCCTTGATGAGTGTGTTTAAAAGCTTGTACGTTTTATTTATCTTTTAAAAGAACAAGTTCATGGGTTTAGTGATATTTTGAATTGTTCTTTTAGTCCTATGTCACTTAATTCTGCTCTGATCTTCATTGTTTCCTTCCTTCTGTTGGTTCTGGGGTTTGGTTGTTGTTGTTATTCTTCCAGTGCTTGTAGATGTAGGTTTAGGTTGTTTATTTGAAATATTTTTGTATTTTTAGGTAGGCTCTTAACACTATGAACTTCCTTCTCAGGACTGTCTTCACTGTGTCCCATAGATATTGGACTATTGTGTGTCCATTTTATTTGTTTGAATAATTTTTCAGTGTCTTCCTCATCTCATTATTAAGTCATTCATAGTTTGGTATCATGGCATTCAATCACCATGAGTTTGAATATTTTTTAGCTTTTTCCTTGTGGTTGGTTTTTATGTTCAGTCCCTTAGGGTCCAAGAAAATGTTTGATATGATTTCAATTTTCTTGAATGTGTTGAGACATCTCTTGTGTTCTATCATGTGTTCTAACTTTGGAAATGTTCCATGTGCATTTGAAAAAATATGTATTTTGTTTCTTTGGGATGAAAGAGAGATGTCTATTTTATCTAATATGTCATTCAGTTCCACAATATCCTTGTTGATATTTTATTTGGAAAATCTAGCCATTGTTGAAAGTGAGGTGTTAAAATCCCCTACTACAATTTGTTACTGTCTATATCGTTCTCGAAGTCTTCCAAGATTTTCTTATGTATTTTGGTGCTCCTGTGTTGGGTGCATATATGATTACAATATTTAAGTCTTCTTCATGAACACTTCCCTGGAAGTGTCCTTCTGTGTATTTTTTTAATCTTTGTTTTGAAGTCTATTTTTTCTGATACAAGTACTGCTACCCCAGCTTTTTTTTTCTGTATGTGTACTTGGAATATTTTTTTCCAACCCTTCACTTTCAGGCTATATAAGTGTTTGTTTTCTGAGGTGGATCTCTTGTAGGAAGCATATGTCAGGTCATATTTTCTTATCCGTTCAGCTACCCTATGTAGTTGAATGTCTACATGTCTCAATCATTTACATATAAGCTGTTATTGGTAGGTACTTATTCATTGACATTTCACTTCCTTTGTACCTGTGTTCCTCTGTCTCTCATTGTTCTTATTCCACCTCTTAAAACAGTCTTTTTAGTATATCTTGCAATGCTGATCTGGTGGAGATGCATTCTTCTAACCTTCTTTTGTCTGGGAAACTCCTTGTTTCAATTTCCATTTTAACTGAGAGCCTTTCTGAGTAAAGTAGTCTTGGTTGCAGGTGTTTGCTTTTCATTACTTGAAATATTTCTTGCTATTCCCTTCTGCCTTGTAGTGTTCCTGTTGAGAAGTCCACTACCAACCTTATCAGAGCTCTCTAGTATGTTGCTTTGTGTTTCTCCTTTGCTGCATTTATGATTCTCTCTTTGTATTTGAATTTGGTCATTTTAATTATGATGTATCTTGCAGTGGGCTTTTTAGGATTCATCTTGTTTGCGACCTTCTGTGCTTCTTGGACTTGCCTGACCTTCCCCTCATTAATTAGGAAAGTTTTCTGCCATATTTTTTCTGAAAAAAATTCTATCCTTTGCTCCTCTTCTTTTTTTTGTCCTTACTACATATATATTATTTTGTCTCATGCTCTCTTACAGCTCCCTTCATCCCTCTTCATTCTTTTTTAGTCTTTTTACATTTTGTTCTCTGTCTTGGAGGTTTTTTCCCCCAGCTCACTAATTCGGTTTTCTGCTTCATCTAGCCTGCTTATAATTCCTTATACTGTGTTCTTCATTTTAGATATTGTTATTGATTTATCCCTAGCTCTTATTCATAGTTTCTATGTCATTTTTTAAAAATATTTTATTTATTTATCTTTAGAGAGGAAGGGAAGGAGAGAGGGAGAGAAATATCAATGTATGGTTGCCTCTCGTGAGTCCCCTGCTGGGAACTGGCCTGCAACCTAGGCATGTGCCCTGGCTGGGAATGAACTGCGAGCATGCGGTTCTCAGGCCCAAGCTCAATCCACTGAGCTACACTAGCCAGGGTTTATGTTCTTTTTTATACTAGTGTTTTTTTGTAGTAAGTTCCTTGTAGCCTTCCTTGAGTTCTGTGTAGTTCTCACTGAGCTCATTGAGCATCCTTATAAACATTATTTTGAACTCTATATTGGATATTTTGCTTTCCTATCTTTTATTTACCACTTTTTCTGGGGATTCCTCTCTTACTTTAGATTAGGGGCTGTTTTATTGTCTAGGTGACTCTTCTGGGCTTTTTCCCCTGCTTCTTAGATTCATCTGCTTTTACCTCTTATCTTTGTGGTGTGACCTTCTGTGGTAGGAGAACTGCAGAATTCTGTGCTGTAGTCTGCTAGATATTCTCAACTTGATGCTCTTGAGATACCATCTATGCTATTTATGTGGGGTCTTTGGTTGTAATTTGCCTTTGTTTTTTGTTGGGTCACTTTATGATCAAACCTTACCTTGGCTGTCTAAGAGTCACTCCACCCACCACATCTTGTATGTTGTTGTACAGGTGCTGCTAGAACAAAACCAAACAGCCCGAGAAACAAACCCCACTTGAAAAATTAACCCACGACCACCATCACATTATCTACAGTAACTAAGCAAGTATTAACAAAAGTGTAAAGAGATTAAGACTATTGAAGAAAGAAAAAATAAATATAAGGTGACTAACTGAAAAAACAATTTTGAGAGTATAAAAGTAGGAATAATAGTAAGAGTAGGTAATAGGAATAAGGCAAAGAGAGAGAAAATAAAAATTTACATTGTAAAAAAAAGGTAAAAAATTCAAAATGTAGTAAGAGAAAGGAAGTGTATAGCATTTGTTTTAAACAGAAATTTAAAAACATAAAAATAAAAAAGTAGTAAAAAAAGAGAAGAAAAAAATAAGCACCAAATTGCAGAAATAGACCCACCACAGTTCTACCACAATGATGACCAAAGATTACTATTGGTGGGTTGTTAATAAGAGGGAAAAAAGAAAGAAAGGAAAACTTAAGAGATGTCTAGAAAAAAGAGAAGTGATGTTGAGATTATAGAGGGAGAAGGAATACTAAGAGTGAGGAATGAAAATGAGGCTAAGAGGGAAATATTTAAATTTCAAATTAAAAAAGAAAATGCAGAAAGAAGGCAAAATGGAATAGTTTCAGGGAACAGTAAAATTTGAGATCTAAAATACAAAAATAATGGAGATCCAAGAATGAAATTGGAAAAATTCAACAAGGACCATCATATCCATAACCAGCAGGAAAGCTTGATAAAGATATTGAGAGATTGGGGTATTTTAAGAATGGGGAAATGAATGTGAGATGACTAATGACAAGAAAAATGGTTATGAGTGGCTGGAGAGGGGAGAAAAAATAGGAGTTTGGAATGAAAACAAGTCATAGAAAGAGAAAAAATCAAATTTAAAATGAAAATAAGAGGAAAGAAGAAGGTAAGATGGAGTAAGAAAAGGGAGGAGTGAAATATAAGATTTGAAATAAACTATAATATAAACACTAGTGACTTAATATGCACAAAGTTGAAGGACAAGAAATGAATGTTAAAAAAACCATTCAGGGAAGAAAAGAATGCACATCACAAAGAAATTCATGGTGGAATTCATCTCACTGTTTTGTCTTTCTGAATCTGCTCCTGGTGATGTCAGATGGCATCCCAGTCTGGCCCTAGGCAGCCTGTTCATGTCTACCAAAGGTACAGGGTCTGTGGCTGTTTCCTTCTGTCGTTAATCTAGTCAATCTATTGTCAGCAGTGAGGTTTAAGCACCACAGTGTGGGGCAGAGTAA
This sequence comes from Sturnira hondurensis, assembly GCF_014824575.4. Classification (NCBI taxonomy): domain Eukaryota; kingdom Metazoa; phylum Chordata; class Mammalia; order Chiroptera; family Phyllostomidae; genus Sturnira; species Sturnira hondurensis. Next base: position 973,669 of record NW_028095857.1, read on the forward strand.
ATCCTGTGGGTGGGGCTATTGCTTCCATTCATGCTGATGCCACTTGGAAGGGATTGCTCTGCCTGAGCATGATGGCTGCTGCAATATGTGGGTTAACTCAGCACAGGAATCTAGCTCTTTACAGTTAGATGTTATCTGTGTCCCTTTCTGGCTCTGGTGCTGTAGTCTGTGGAGCTTAACTTGATGTTTAGACCCCACACTTCTCAGGGGGAACCGCAACCAGTGAATTTTCCTCTAGCACTTCAGCTGCTACCCATGGGGGCCCAGCCAGCTGTCTCACATCTCCTCCGCACTCCATATAGGTCATATTGTGATGAAGCAGTTTCTTTCATCTGTCCATGATTATGAGGCTTCTCTCCAGCTATTTTCCATTGGTTATTCGGGATAAGTTCTTCGCAGTTTAGTTGTAATTCCAGGTTGGTCCTAGGAGGAAGTTAGTGTAGCTTCTATTTACATCCCCACCATTTTCAATCTCCCAGCTTTGTTTTTCTTTTTCAGGATTGATTGGCTATTTGAGATTTTTTCATAATGGGACTCGAGTCAGATACCTTATAATTCTTCCTCAATAGTTTTATATTTTTGGCACTTTTATTCATTCATTCAAACATTTCTATCATGTAGAAATTTAACTTTAAATTTTTCAGACTGTTGTGTGCTACATATTTCCCTCATCTCCAAATTTTCTATAATTATAGATGAAATTCAATAAAATTATTATTTCTAAAAAAAGGTCCTCAGTTTAGTTGCATTATTGTTTCAAGCACCTGCTAAGTTTTACTTTTATTCTCTCGTTTATCCTTCCAAACACCCTAGGCTTTGGCCACAATCATAATACTCATTTTCATGTCAAGATACAGAGTTCTTTGAGTGGCTAAATAACTTTGTCAAGGTGACACAGCTACTTTATCATGGAGGCAGGATTTGAAGTTGGTTTTTCTGATGCCAGAAACTATACTCTTAGTCAAAAAAGTATATTTCTCTTTTTAAAGTTTCTTTATATCTAGATTCATAATAGAAAACTTGCACAGTCATTATATAGACATAAAACACAATTATAATTTGATTTTTAAATTTGAGTAAATATAAGTTGAAGAGCCTTGACTTGATATTCAAGAGTAAAGTGCCACTTAGTTATAGAACAATTCAAAAATCCTCACTTGCTACCAAGATTTAATGCTCCAACAGAGTGATGCATGCTATCTTTAAATGGTATCTCCTTCAGTACAAGCTGACTGCTTTGGGCTCATTGCAACCTCACTAAATTATAATTTAGTTTTTTAAGTCTTGGACATTACAAGTATTTAATCACTTTATTTATGTTGTTGTCTGTTATGGCACAAATATAATTGCCTCTGTTTTAACATTTCATGTTCCTTTGAAGGAATCTCTGAAATATGACTTTTATCACTTATAAACTGTGGTAAAGATAGTGGAAAGGAGCTGTGTGGAACATTATCCTCATATATCACCAGCACTCTCTTTTGTTATTTTATATTGTCATTCTGAGCCTCTAGCTAAATACTAATTTATGAGATTAAACAACTTTTATCTATCATAACTTATTTCCATCTACTACATCTTCTTTCCAATCAATTCTTGCCAATACATCTTTATCATGATTTGAATTTCTTTAATTTCCCTTTTTTGTCTTAATAAAGTAATTTTCCACAATTTTATTCTGGGTAACATTTTAATTCTAATACAGTAACATTTTTGTTTTAATCACTTGGTGAGTTGTTTCACTAATGTTGATCAATTCTCATGGAGGAAGTTATTCTATATGCCTTGCTTATTACTGATTTGGCAACTTAAGCATTAAACTTTGTAATATTGGTGCATTTGCTGTCCTGTCTCTCCTAGGTGTCCTTTCTTCTTTATAAACCTCATCACCACATCTGATTTTCATATTTATCAAGGTTTGTCATTTCAAATGTAAATGTTTTCATCCTTTCTACCATTGACATTCACATTTGTCACAACACTGTCAGCCAACACAATTTTTCTTCACAGATCTTTAAATATTATGAACACAGATCAGATAAGCTCATAAATATTCACCAAACTAAAGCACATATTTAGGAAAACATGTCAGTGGAACATTAGCAGTATTTTTAATCAGCAGCCAGAAAGGCTTGACTGAATAAACAAAATAAAAGATTTTAGGCATAAATACAAATATATGAATACAGACTAACTTTCTACCCAACAAAATTTAGCAAGTATTAACCACTCAATTAAGCATAGGACCTGCATTAAGAAATAAGTAAACATTGTTAAGAAATTATATTCACACAACGGGGCTTGAAATTATAAAATATCAGCTATGCAAAAGTAGTGAATCTGCCTTTAGCATCAGGTAGAAGACACTGTAGTATATAAAGCCAGCCTAATTTGTACTCCAGGGTGATTTATATGAATTTTATGTTCAGAGCTGATGTTATTGTAGTAGAAGCTACAGAAAAGCCATGCATATTCTGTCAACTTTTCAGAAAAGTAATAATGTGGCTATATGGCAGTTATGTGACCTGTCATGTTGGATGAGATTCTGGCCAAAAAAGGTAGACAAAATTATCACAACTTCAGAGGCTATTTTAATGATTTCTTGCAATGAAAACTAAGGTTTTGTCCAAATTGAACTTTGCCTTTTTTTTACTAATTAAAGGTTTAGCTCAGGATGATTTGCTTATTTCTCTGTGTCATGTATATGGGACTAAGGAATTTCCATTTTAAATGTATATTAATAGTAAAATATCTGTCAATCAGCAACACTTGAAAACTCAGGCTTTATTATTCAAAAGTATTAGAAATACAGTGTAAAATATCCTATACTAGGAGAAAAAGCAAAGTTTAGATATATGCACAGTTGTATAAGAATACTAAAATTAAACAAAATAATCATAACATATAGCCCTTAAAATATTCATATATTCATATATGGCAATAAAATGGTTTTATTTTTTAAAGTACATTTTATTGATTATGCTATTACAGTTTTCCCAATTTCCCCCTTTATCCCCCCTCTGCCCTGCACCTGCCAAACCTCTGGCATTTTCCCACTTAGTTCATGCCCGTGGGTTGTATATGTAAGTTCTTTGAGTCCTGTTTCCTATACCATTCTTGACCTCTCTCAGTCTATTTTATGCCTACCAATTACACTTCTGATTCCCTGTACCTTTTCTCCCTATTCCCCCTCCCCATTGAAAACCCTCTATGCAATGTCCATTTCTTTGATTCTATTCCTGTTCTACTTGTTTGCTTAGTTTTTGTCTATGTTTTTTAGGTTCATTTGTTGATACTTGTGAGTTTGTTGTCATTTTACTGTTTGTAGTCTTTCATCTTATTTTTCTTAGGTACTTACCCTTTAAACATTTCATATAATAAGGGTTTGGTAATGATGAACTCCTTTAACTTGACCTTATCTGGGAAGCATTTTATCTGCCCCTCCATTCTCAATTATAGCTTTGCTGCATAGAGTAATCTTGAATATAGGTCCTTGCCTTTCATGATTTTGAATACTTCTTTACAGGCCCTTCTTGCTTGTAAGTTTTTTGTTGTCATTGTTGTTGTTGATTTTTTTAAAGAAATCAGCTGAAAATCTATGGGCACTCTTTTGTAGTTAACTGCCTCCCTTTCTCTTGCTGCTTTTAAGATTCTCTTTTTATCTTTAATCTTGGCTAACATAACGATGATGTGCCTTGGTGTGTTCCTCTTTGGGCCCAACTTCTTTGGGACTCTCTGGGCTTCCTGGACTTTCTGGAAGTTTATTTCCTTTGCCAGGTTGGGGAAGTTTTCCTTAATTATTTATTCAATTAAGTTTTAAATTTCTTGCTCTTGTTCTTCTCCTTCTGGTACCCCTATAATTTGGATATTGGGCTGTTTCAAGTTCTCCCAAAGGTTCCTAAGCCTCTCTTCATTTTTTAAAAAATTCTTGTTTCTTCATTCTGTTTCAGTTAGATGTTATTCTTCCTTCTATTCCAGATCTTTGATTTGAGTCCTGGTTTCCCTCCTGTCATTGTTGGTTCCTGGAATATTTTGCTTTATTTCACTTTGTGTAGCCTTCATTTGTTATTTCATATTTTAACCAAGCTCAATCAGTTCTGTGAGCATTTTTATTACCAAGGCTTTGAACTTTCCATCAGATAGGCTGGCTATCTCCTCATCGCTTAACTCTGTTTCTGGAGTTTTGCTCTGTTCTTTCATTTGGTCCATATTTCTTTGTCTCAGCACACCTGTTAAGTTGTAAGGGGGAGGGGCCTCAGGTATTCACCCAGGCAGTGCAGCCCTCTTTGCTGCATTGTGGTGGTATCTGTGGAGTAGGGGTCAAAAAGGGAACAATGCAGTTCTCTTGCTTGCCTCTAGCCCCACTTTCCACCAAAGTCTCGTGTGAAATTGGGAGTTTCTTCTACAGTAGAAACCCCTGTTGAAGTCAACAGTTCGCTCTGAGTCTGTTTCTCATTCAGTCAGCCCTGTCCACATGTACACTGTCTGACCACAGGTTCTTTCAGGCAGTCCAGATCGTTCAGTCCTCTGCCTTGCTGCGGGTTCTCTCAGCCAGCACTTGCCACATTGTCTGGTCCACTGCCTCACCATGGGTCCTTTAACCCAACCATGTCAGTGAGGTCTGCCACCTCTGTCCACCCACCCTACCAGTTTTGTTGGTCTGGTTGACTGTGTTTTAATTCCTTGGTTGCCGGAGTTCCATGAAGTTTGATTTTCTGTCAATTATCACTGTTTATTGATTTTAGATTGGTTGGTATCCTCCTTTTAGTGTGCAAGGAAGTGAAGGGTTCCTACTTACACCTCCATCTTGGCCTGAACTGGGCAATCTAATGGTTTTAGAGAGGGTCTGGAGATCTTTCATCCTGTGACATCATTTTAGACATATGTGGCAGGCAGCCTCTAAGATGGTCACCAATGGGTCCTACTTCTTGATATTCACGCCCTTTTGTCATTGTTCTCCCCTCAGGTGTGGGCCAGAAGTTGTGATTCCCTTCTAGATAACAGAACACAGCAAAGATACCAGATAGATGTACATGAATAGGTTACCAAGAGATTGTATCTCTTGCTCTCTTGCTGTCTTGCTGACTCACTCTGAGGGAACACAGCTGCTGTGTTTTGAGCTGCCCCATGCAGAGTCATACATTGCAAGGAACTGATGTCTCCATCTAACAACCAGTGACAACCTGCAGTCTTTTCACAGCTGTGTGAGTGTGTTTCAAATAGGATCCTCCCCTAGTTAAACATTGAGATGACTACAGCCACCGCTGATAATGTGACTATAGTCTTGCAAGATATCTTGAGTGTCAGAGACACACAAATGAGGAACACTTGAATTCCTGACCCACAGAAAATGTGAGATAATAAATTTTCACTGTTTTAAGCCAGTACATATTGGGGTTATTTGCTACACTGTGTCATACCACTAATATACCATAGAAGCACTGTTTATGGTTATTTTGTTATGACTAAGGACCTCATTTATTGCAATGTAGGTAAAAGTGATAGAATATAATTTTTTTCTTAACATAATTTTTATTTAATTCTTGCTCAAGTACAGGTTTCTGTCTTATATTCCCAACCCTGCCCTCCCCCCACCCCATGCTCCCAGCCTCCCTCCCATTTCCACCCCCCACCCTTAGTTATTGTCCACGTGTCTTTTATACTTGTTCATGTGAGTCCATTCCCTTTTCCCCTATGATCCTCTCCCCTCTCCCCTCTGGACCCTGACAGCCCGTTCCATATTTGAGTGTCATTGGTCGTATTTTGCTTGCTTGTTTGGTTTTAGATTCCTGTTAACGGTGAGATCATATGATATTTGTCTTTCACCGCCTGGCTTATTTCGCTCAGCATAATGCTTTCCAGTTCCATCCATGATGTTGCAAAGGGTAGTAGTTCCTTCTTCCTTTCTGCAGCATAGAATTCCATTGTGTAAATGTACCATAGTTTTTTGATCCAGTCATTTACCGATGGGCATCTAGGCTGCTTCCAACTCTTGGCTATCGTAAATTGTGCTGCTATGAACATCGGGGTGCATAGGTTCTTTTGGATTGGTGTTTCAGGGTTCTTAGGATATACTCCCAAGAGTGGAATTGCTGGGTCAAAAGGTACGTTCATTTTTAGTTTTCTTAGAAAATTCCATACTGTTTTCCATAGTGGTTGTACCAGTCTGCAATCCCACCAACAGTGAACTAGAGTCCCCTTTTCCCCACAACCTCTCCAGCACTTGTTGTTTGTTTCTTTGTTTATGATAGCCAATCTGACTGGTGTTAAGTGGTATCTCATTGCGGTTTTAATTTGCATCTCTCTGATAGCTAGTGATATCGAGCATCTTTTCATGTGTCTCTGGATTCTCTGTATGTCCTCCTTGGAGAAATGTCTGTTCAAGTCCTCTGCCCATTTTTTGATTGGGTTGCTTGTCTTCTTTGAGTGGAGCCGAATGAGTTCTTTGTATATTTTGGAGATTAAACCCTTATCTGAGGTATCATTGGCAAATATGTTTTCCCAAGCTGTTGCTTCTCTTTGTATCTTGATACTGTTTTCCTTAGCCATGCAGAAGCTTTTAATTTTGATGAGATCCCATTTGTTTATTCTTTCCTTTATGTTCCTTGCTCTAGGGGACGTATCAGTAAAAATATTGCTGCGTAGAATATCTGAGATTTTCTTGCCAAGGCTCTCCTCTAGGGTTTTAATGGTTTCACGGCTTATATTTAAGTCTTTTATCCACCTTGAATTTATTTTGGTGTATGGTGTAAGTTGGTGCTCAAGTTTCATTTTTTTGCGTGTAGCTGTCCAGTTCTCCCAACACCATTTGTTGAAAAGGCTGTCTTTACTCCATTTTATGTTATTGCCCCCTTTGTTGAATATTAATTGACTGTAGAGAGTTGGGTTTATTTCTGGGATCTCTGTTCTATTCCATTGGTCTATGTGCCTGTTTTTGTGCGAGTACCAGGCTGTTTTGATTACAGTGGCCTTGTAATACAGTTTGATATCAGGTATTGTGATCCCTCCTACTTTGTTCTTCTTTCTCAATATTGCAGCAGCTATTCGGGGTCTTTTCTGGTTCCATATAAATTTTTGAAGTGTTTGTTCTATGTCTGTGAAATACGCCATTGGTACTTTAATAGGTATTGCATTGAATCTGTCAATTGCTTTGGGTAGTATGGACATTTTGATGATGTTAATTCTTCCAATCCATGAACACGGTATATGTTTCCATTTGTTTGTGTCTTCCTTGGTTTCTTTCTTCAGTGTTGTGTAGTTTCCTGCATACAGATCTTTTACCTCCTTGGTTAGGTTTATTCTCAGATATTTTATTTTTGTTTTTGCTATATTGAATGGGATTTTTTCTTGATTTCTGCTTCTGCTTATTCATTGTTAGTATACAAAATCAGAAAAGAGGAAACAAAACTGTCATTGTTTGCAGATGACATGATAGTGTAAATGGAAAATCCTATAGACTCTACCAAAAAACTGCTCAAACTAACTAATGAATTTGGCAAAACAGCTGGTTACAAAGTCAATATCTAGAAATCAAAGGCATTTTTGTACACTAACAAGGAAATACAGATTTTAACAGCAATCAAGTTACAGTGGCAATAGTTTGGCAGCTTCAAGATGACCTTGATTTAATCCAGGTATTTAAAAATTGTAATGTTATAATAATTTAGTCACCAAGTCTATAGAAGAGGTTTGTGGAGCAATTTCATTTGACTCAATAAATTATGTCATCAGAGTGACATGATTTATCAAGGTTCATAAATAGTGTAAAAAAGTTAATATTATAGTAACCAAAGGGTAAGTGTGGGGGTAACTTTCCTTGCAAGTCCCCCTGGGTGCCACAGATGAGAGTAAATATGAGTGAGACATGGAGTGATCTGCTTAGGGAGGAGAAGTGGACATTTTCCCCATACAGGGAAAAGGCCGTGGGCAGTGGCAAGTTTCTCAGGAGAAAAAGGCCAGCAGTGGCCAGTTTCTCTGAGGAGAAAAAGGTTTCGAGCCCCCTTCTCCAGGGCCTTTTATTGGGTTGTAATACACAGGAATACAGGGCAGCAAGGATCAAATAGTAGATAACATTTCAAAAAATCTAAGGGCTTACTATGAGTCAGAGTCTGTCAGGAACAGTTTTAGGGTTTCCTGCTTGAACCCTTAACATATGAATGAAGGCATTCTTAGCAGAGCAGATTTCACAGGTTTATCAGGATGTCTTTGTGATGCCAGATTCTTCCCCAGGACACACTCTAGCAAGGCAAGGAGCTGCACCTCTCATCAACAAGTATTCACAATTAAGGGGATTAGAGCCAGGAAGTGCTATCTCCCAGAGAACATGGGGACTCGGGCTATGTCAGAGCTGGGGGGCGAGAGTCCATTGCTCCCTGTTGCAGCCCCCAAGTCCTTCCATGAAGGCCTCCCAACTGATTAAGTCTGGCTTAGGTTGCCCCCTGCTGTGAGGGGTCTTACCCATTATTGACTTCCAACCAAGCTTTGGGGCAGGGAGAGGAAACTGAGGCAGCATTTGCTACCAGAGACAAGCTTTGTCTCCTGTGGCTTGGGTCATCCCTTGCCCTTAGCCACAAGGGGTCGAGATACAATTCCTAGAACCAGGTAGAGTGGTCTACAACATCTTCTCTCTCTCAGTTTCTTCATGTGCAAAATGTAGTTAATACAACTTATCTTGGCTTGTTGTGAAGATTTGAGAGAACATGTGTAAAAGTGCCTAAATTTGCCTGAATTGCCTTGGGGTTCAGGACATGTTTTTCTCTGTTCCATTTCTTCATGAACCTTTGTAGGATCTTTCTTCCACATGGTCTATCTAAAATCCCCAGTTTCAAAAAAGCTCCAGTCTGAACAAAATCCAGCTGCCTCTCCTATTTTTTAAAATTTTTGAAAGGGAAGATGACCAAGCACAGTGCCTGGCATATTATAATTGTTTGATAAATACTTAAAATTATTATATTTACATTATACATATTTTTGTATGTGTATGAATTTCTGTCAATGCATAAAGAAGACTATGCATGGTATACTGAGAAAGTAAATGTTGCTTTGGCCAACAAACATCGTTATTTATGTATCTTTCTTTTAGCATCATCTCATTTTCCTATGTAAAACAAATCACCCTCCAGTTCTCTCAGTCCACAGGATGTGACTGGAATTTTTTTAATCTCAGATGTAGTAGCATGCCCAGGCTTAATCAACATCACAATTTGTTTATATATATGGACATGAACAAGGCAAATAAGAGTGCACTCTGAAATTTTGTTGGGTCACTTCTTATGTCAGAGTTCCTAGCTTGCACCAGTAACCCTAGGCGTAGTTGCCTTGACCTGGGGAGAATCCACTATGTGTAGAAAAACTGATACAGAGAAAAGCACATCCAACAAATACAAACAAAAGCTGAGGCAAGAGATTCTCTTGATAAAAATGCTTAAGCTCCTGGATTTAGAACTGCTTCTAACTAGATATTTTTGGACATTTTAGTTTTGTATGTCAAAAAGCTTCAAAATTTGCCAGGCAGGAATCTGGCCCAGAGTGGGTCTGTGTAAGACCAGCTGTAGTTTGTGGGTTCTTGATGCTGTGTAAGAAAAATTTCACACGATAAGTCCAAGTGATTTTGAGAGTATTTTTGTTAAGGCTGTGGTCAGTGAAACAAAGGAAGGACTTAGGGCAAAAGAAGTAACATGAGAGAGACTAGACAGCGCTCTGCTTTTGCCCTCTAGAAAAGTGTGAGTGAGCCAAGGCTGGACTACTGTTAGCACTCTGGGAAGTGATGGTCACAGTGACAGAAGTGAGCCAAGGCATTGCTGCTTTTAGCTTACCGGGAAGTCAGAGAAAAAGGGGACCTTGGAGATAGGGTCAGGGGTTAAGCCTGGGTCAAATTGCCATTTCCCACTGCTCCCCAGGTGGCCAGTCTCCTTGAGACCCTCAGACTTTAGAAGGAAATAAATTGTTCATGCCAGGGAAGGTGCATGGGCATGTTCTGAAGCGAGCCTGCCCTGAGTCTTTGTCCTGGGGGTTTTAAATCTTTTTTCTCTAGGTGGGAATCTTAAGGGAGGGTTTAAGCAGAATATTCATCAGCTTTCTAGTTGCATTTTTAATATTCTGGTTCATTAAAATTAATCCATAGGGGGATTTGGGAATATCCCTTGATCTGCTATACTGTGTTACTTTTATCATGGGTCTGTCTGGCTTTTAATGTTTTTTTTTCTTTGCGCCCCTGATTTCATCTGTCCTTGAGTTACCTGGTACTAAAGACATTAATTAGCTCTCTTTTCTCTATTTTCCAGGCCACAAAGATTTAAGCTATGTATTCTTTGGTTAGGGAGGACAGGTATGAACCATTTACTCTCAAGTGTCCTTGGTTAGGTGAAATAAGTTCTTGCAGTTCACCAGCTGGGTGCAAGTTGTCCAAACTGTTTGGCCTTGATTAATTTTCTTGTCTCAGTTTCCCAATTCCACTTGCCCAGGAGCTTCCCTAGCTTCTTGCTATCCTGTCACAATCACTATTGTCATCACTATCATTAATTACTCAAGTTAATTTCAGATCAGTCTCTGTTATTTGCAATCAAGAGTCCTACCTAATATAGTCAGTGAGGGGGGAGGTTTCCACAGAAATGCAACCTATATATATGTGGAAGCATAACTGCTACCTCTAATTTTTAGAAAATTTCCAACAAACATTGAGTGAGTATTTTCTGAAGTGTGATCAACAAGATCATATAACAAACACATGTTTAAAGACATCACCACATTGAAAACTAGCATTTTTCACCGCCACTTCTGATAATTTCATTTTAAAAGCCTCAGTACTAACATTTAAAGACAGAAAAAAATATAGCTTTATAATACTATAGGTTGGATCATTTAATGCTGGTCTGCTTTGAAATTGTGAACACTTTATTTGAGTTCATGACTTTCAATAAGTATACTATGTGACATATTTTTCTGAAATGAGATTAACTAAAAATAATTTTATTTTGAAAAATTTTTGACAGCTCCTGACATTCTTGGAGACAACTTGGGTTGCTACCCAAATAGGATTAGGAATCGTGGTCTTGGGGGACATGGTATTCACACAATGGAAATTCAATTTTCAAAAAGAAAAAAATCTATCAAATGGTTTTGGGTAATACAAAATGTATTACTTCTTGAGATTTTCTTTACTACTGAGCTTAGCAAATGTTTGATTAAGCTGAATATCCTGACCTATGGTTTTGGAATCACATAGAAATGCCTTAGTTAAATCTATCCTAGGGAAGAGCATGGTTTTTCTTCTTCAGTTATGAGGAACCAAGTTCATTACGGTTGAGCTTATAAATTTTAATCTGGCCCAGGTGGTTTCCTAGACTGAAAGACTTCAGAGAATACAGATTTATACCATCCTGCTTAGACAGAAATGCTCTTATAGTTCAAATACCTTATTGGTTTGCCGATTTGCAATATTGCTACTTTCTAATGCAAGCAAATTAGCTTAAGAACCTAAGTATTATTTCTTCCAGAAATAATTATTATTCTCTATTAGGTGGCATGGGTCTATCTTTGAGAATTATGAGTTATTCCTCTGTTCCTAACAATAATTCTCACATTTATGAATCCATTGAATTTTTAATTTTCAAATGACTAAGTGACAAAATAGAAAAAATTCAACTAGCACATCAACAAAACAGTTCATCATTAAACTGTTTTTGTCATTAGCCAACAAGCTCATGTTGCAGGAGGTTTGACACCTTCCAAAGGCAATTCTTAGGCATCCATAGAATAATCTGGCACATTAATCTGAAAGAAACTGAATAGTGAGAAAATAAAATTATTTTGGCCAATAAGTATTTAAATTTTAAACTATTTTCTGAGTTTTTACTTTTGCACTTATCTTGTCAACAGGAAGTCTCCAATAGAAATGTGGACAACAGTGGAGTAATAGAAAAACTACAATAATTTTTTAAATGTTATGCTAGAAAATATATATGTCTTACATAACATTAAAAAATCTTATCATGCTTTTTATTTTGCATGTACCTAAAAGTGACAGCCACTTGTGAACCTAATCACAGGTGCCTGCCACTAAAGATAACACAGCCTGATGCTACTGTAAGATGGCAGTCAAAATATCTTGTAAAACTCTGGTCAGGAAGATGGTGGTGAGGTAGGTGGGAGCTGAACCCACTTGCTTGTGCACCCAACTGGGATACCTAGCCAATCTTCTTTAGAACAGCCAACAGAATCCCAGCTGATATGAAGTTTAGAAGCCACAGATTGCAGAAGACACTTAAATACCAAAAGTAAGATTTTCAGGTTGACAGGAAGGTCCCTTGTCCTTGCACTGGAGACTGTGGCAACTGTGGGAACATTGGAACAGAGCTGTGTTAGTGATAGCAACTTAAGAGCTTCTTCCTTTCCCAAAGCAAGGAAGTTACAGACCTGTTCCAGGAGAGACCTGGACACTTAAAGTCACTTGGGGGATAAAGAGATCATAAATGACACAAAACCAGCAGCATAACCCAGTGGTAGTTGCCAGCTGGGACAGTACCAGAGAAACTGTGGAGTATGGTTACACCTGGACATGGAAGAAGAGATGGGCCATGACTGGCTCTGATCCAGAGAGACTCTGGACTGATCAGAGAGTTGGTCTGTGTGGAAACCGAGGTGCTTGTTAGAAAATGGCAGGACACACACGAAGGGGCCTCTCTCAAAAGAGGATCTCAGCCACTGTGCAAGGAACTCACTCACACAGGGACCTCACACACAGAGTGCTTGGGTACACAGGATCCTCAACTGTTCAGGTGCCAGGCCAGCAAAGAGGAAGGAGTGGGGGCCCAATTTACTCCCACTCAGGGCACCTCTCAGATTGATCAAAGGGGGGCGGCAGGGGATCAGAAGGATAGCAGCACACAGACATACTTCTTTTAATTAGGAAACTGAGCTTCTCCAAAGCACTCTGAGGGCACGAGATGGGAACTGGGCACCTGTGATTACTGTAGCCCAGACCAGCCCCCATCCTCAAGGAAACACAGGAAAAAAAGGAAACAAAGCCCAGACCTACTTTGCCTGCAGGGTCAAGGAAGGCCCGCAAAACCTTGTGGCAGTCACCAGGAGGGTTTTAAAATATTTTTTAAGAGTAAGACAATCAGACCTGGGGCTGTGAGGGAATCAGAGACAGATGCAGAAGGAATTCAGAAGGCAAATAACAACAGCTGAGACAAATTTAACTTTCCGCTTTATCATAACTTGAATGTTTTTTAATTCCTCTTCTTTTGAATTCTTTAGTTTTTTATTTTGTTTGTTTAAATTTATTGTTTGGTAAAGTAGCCTTGGTTGTAGGCCTCTTTTTCTCATTACTTGGAATATTTCCTGCCATTCTCTTCTTGCTTGGAATGTTTCCATTGAGAAGTCAGTAGCCAACCTTATTGGGGCTCCCTTCTATGTTACTTCCTTTTTCTCCCTTGCTGCCTTTAGCATTCTCCCTTTGTCTTTGAGTTTTGCCATTATAATGATGATGTGTCTTGCAGTAGGCCTCTTTGGGTTCCATCTGATTGGGGCTCTGCAATTCCTCCATTCATGTGACTTTTTCTCTCATCAAATTAGGAAAATTTTCCATTATTACTCTTTCAAATAGGTTTTCTATCCCTTGTTCTTCTTCTCCTTCTGGTATTCCTATTATTTGGATATTATTATGTTTCACATTGTCTTGCATTTCTCTTAATCCCTCCTAATTCTTTCTGATTCTCTCTTCCTTTACTTGCTCCATCTGGGAGATTCTTTCTACTCTGTCCTCTAGCTCACTTATGCGGTCTTCCGCCTCATCGATCCTACTTTTCATACCTTCTACTGTGTTCTTCAGTTCAGAAATTGTATTCTTCATTTCCTCTTGGCCTTTGCTGATGGTTTCTATTTCCTTTTTCATGTTGATATAGTTTGAGGTGAGTTCATTGTAGCTCCCCTGTATTTTCTGGTAGCTCATTGTAAGCTCTTTGAATTTCCTGATAACCAGTGCTTTGAATTCAATATCTGATAGTGGACTTGCCTCTATTTCATCTAATATTATTACTGAGACTTCCTCCATTTCTTTCAATTGGGGATTGTTTTTTGTCTTCCCATGGTTTGTGATACCTATTAAAGTACCAATGCATATTTCACAGACATAGAACAAACACTTCAAAAATTTATATGGAACCATAAAAGACCCCAGATAGCAGCTGCGAATTTGAGAAAGAAGAACAAAGTAGGAGGGATCACAATACCTGATATCAAACTGTATTACAAGGCCACTGTAATCAAACCCACCAGGTACTGGCATAAAAACAGGCACATAGACCAATGGAATAGAACAGAGATCCCAGAAATCGACCCAAATATCTACAGTAAATTAATATTCGACAAAGGGGGCAATAACATAAAATGGAGTAAAGATAGCCTCTTCAACAAATGGTGTTGGGAGAACTGGACAGCTACACGCAAAAAAATGAAACTTGAGCACCAACTTACACCATACACCAAAATAAATTCAAAGTGGATAAAAGACTTAAATATAAGCTGTGAAACCATTAAAGCCCTAGAGGAGAGCATTGGCAGGAAAATCTCAGATATTCCATGCAGCAATATTTTTACTGATATATCCCTAGAGCAAGGGACATAAAGGAAAGAATAAACCAATGGGATCTCATCAAAATTAAAAGCTTCTGCATGGCTAAGGAAAACAGTATCAAGATAAAAAGAGAAGCAACTGTTTAGGAAAACATATTTGCCAATGACACCTCAGACAAAAGGTTAATCTCCAAAATATACAAAGAACTCACATGACTCCACTCAAAGAAGATGAGCAACCCGATTAAAAAATGGGCAGAGGACTTGAACAGACATTCCTCCAAGGAGGACATACAGAGGATCCAGAGACACATGAAACGATGCTCGATATTGCTAGCTATCAGAGAAATGCAAATTAAAACCACAATGAGATACCACTTTACACCAGTCAGAATGGCTATCATAAACAAAGAAACAAACAACAAGTTCTGGCGAGGGTGTGGGAAAAAGGCGACCCTAGTTCATTGTTGGTGGTTTTGCAGACTGGTACAACCACTATAGAAAACAGCATGGAATTTTCTAAGAAAACAAAAATGAATGTACCTTTTGACCCAGAAATTCCACTGTTAGGCATATATCCTAAGAATCCTGAAGCACCAATTCAAAACAACCTATGCACCCCAATGTTCATAGCCACACAATTTACAATAGCCAAGAGTTGGAAGCAACCTAGATGCCCATCAGTCAATGACTGGATCAAAAAACTATGGTACATTTACACAATGGAATTCTATGCTGCAGAAAGGAAGAAGGAGCTCCTACCCTTTGCAACATCATGGATGGAACTGGAAGGCATCATGCTAAGTGAAATAAGCCAGGAGGTGAAGGACAAATACCATATTATATCACCGTTACCAGGAATATAAACACCAAAGCAAACAAGCAAGCAAAACATGAGCAAAGACACTGAAATATAGAACAGGCTGACAGGGACCACAGGGAAGAGAGGAGAGAATCACAGGGGAAAAGGTAAAGGACTCACATGAACATTGTTCATATACATGAACATGGGCTCACATGTATAAAGGACACATGGACAATTACTAATGTGGGGGGCGGAAATGGGAGGGAGGTGGGGAGCACTGGGGGGGCAGGGCTGTGTATATAAGACAGAAAACTGTACTTGAACAAGAATTAAATTTAAAAATATATAAATAAATTTATTGTTTGATTTGTTTTCATTATTCTCCCTTTCATATTGCATTTTCATTTTCTTCTTTCACTTCATGCCTATCCTAACAGCACACTACTATTTGTCTTTTACTTTTTATTTTTTTATTCACATTATATATTTCTTATCATATTATATTTATTCCAAATCCCACACAGCACCCTTTCCTGGTTTTAAACCATTCTGCTATCTTTCTGAACTTTATTACTGTTGTGGTTAATTTTATTCTCTCTCACACTACACTAAGATCCTACCCCTTACTTTTACTATTTCTCCTCCATCTAACCATGCATAAGCACTCTGCTTTCTAAAGTCAGCTCATATCTTTTCTCTTCTAATAAAAGTCTTATATCTTTTTTTTACCTTTTATTATACAAAGCGGCTTGTTGGGTAAAATATCACGGTTATTGCTGTACTACTCCAAAAGATCTCCTATTTTTTTCACTACTTGTTAGTACTTTAAATCCCACAGAGTTCTTTCAAGCCTTCTTACTCTATTTCACTTTTGCCCTGACACTGATCTGTTAACTAAGGAATTTTATCTCATTGCATTCTCTCTCCCTTTTTGTTCCTTTTTTTCTCTCTTTCTTTTTTCCTCTCTCAACTTCTTACTCCTATTAGTTTGCTTCCCCCATTCTCTCAAACTCATTTTTCTTATCAGTATTCACTTTTCATATTCACTTTTTACCTTTCTACAATATTTTTATTCCCATTCCAACATTGTTAAACTTCATTCAACTGTTGTGGCTATTGACCATGCTTTGGGTTTTCTGCAATTTTGCTCCTGTTAGAGAAGTACATTTTCAATTTCACTTCAAACCTCATAGTATACACTTCCCTCTTCTTACCCCATTGTTCCCATTGCCCTTTTGTGTTTTACTTACAATGTACATTTTTCTCTCCTCCTTTCTTCTCCTTGGTTCTATCCCAACTATTATTAATTCTCCTCCTATTACTACACAACATTTTCCCTCTTTTAGTCACATCACAATCCTTTTGTCACATAATATAATATCAACAATCCCCCTATAGATCTGATAATCTTAGTCCTGTTGCAATTGAGTCTGTTTATATGGTAGGAAGGTTCTTTTGGCTGGTGTCAGTTTTAAGTCTGGTACTGCTGCTCTGTTAACCAAGACCTGTACACCAGCACACATGACAAGGTGGGAGTTGTAAATTCCAGGAAAACAGCTGGAGGGGAGAACCCAACAGAGGAGTCACCAACAAGTAATACCCAGTGCAATAAGACAACACACACAAATGAAGAAAGGACAACTCTAGAGCACCCAAACAGTCAAAGAGACTGTACAACTGAGTCCCACAGAATCCCTACCACAGAAGTTGACCACACAAAGACAGCTGACAAACCATTGAGGATCACAGAAAGAAACAGAGTCACCTAATATGGGGAGACAAGCAAAGAATCTAAAATTGAAAGTAGTGGAAGAAAATCCAGTAAAAGAATTAATGAAATTTAAACAAACAAATTATCAGATATAGAATTCAAAATAATGGATAAGAAAAAAGGGAAATAAAAACTATTGATAAGAACCAGGAAGAAATAAAGAATACTATATCTGAAATAAAAAAAACATACTAGAAAGTTTGACAAACAGACTGGATGAAGTAGAGGGCAGAATTAGTGAGCTGGAAGACAAAAAAGAAAGAAACACCTGGGTACAGGAGCTGCATGAAAAAAAAAAAAACTAAAAAAAAATATGAAAGTAACTTACAGGAACTGCAAAGCAACATGAAATACAACATTTGGATCATAGAAATACCAGCAGAAAAAAGGAGGAACTGATAGATAACATGTTTCAAAAAATAATTTCAGAAACTTTCCACACCCTGGAAAGGTAAAAGACATGCAAATTCAGGAAATACAGAGGGTAAAGTTCAAGATAAATCTAAAGAGGCCTACTCCAAGACACATTGTAATTAAAATGCTAAGCTTTAAAGACAAAAAGACAATCTTTTTTAAAGGAAATAATCATTTTATTGTGAAAGATTAAAAACAGTTAAAGATAGCCCTGGCTGGTGTGGCTCAGTGGACTGAGTGCTGGCCGACAAACCAAAGGACCCCTGGTTGGATTCCCAGTCAGGACACATGCCTGGCTCGTAGGCCAGTGCCCCAGTGGGGGGCATGTGAGTGGCAACCACACACCGATGTCTCTGTCCCTCTCTTTCTCCCCTTCCCTCTGTCTAAAAATAAATAAAATCTTCAAACAAAAGATAGTTAAAGACAATATAGTATGTCTCTTGATTGCTGAGGAAGGAATACTAAAGGCAAGTCAGTGTTTGACAGATTCTTTGGTGATATTCAGGGTCATCAGAAAAGCGTTCTCTGATCAATTATCAGTAACCATTATGAATGTAGGAGGAACCCTAGTAGACAAAAAGAAAACCTTAAAGGCAGCAATGGAAAAATAAGAAGTAACATACAGAGAACTTCGATAAGACTAACAGCTGATTTCTCAACAGAAACACTACAAGCCAGAATGAAATGGAAAGGAAATAAAGGAAATTTCCATTATTTAAAATAAATGGAAAGCAAAGACCAGCAACCAGGAATACTTTACTCAGCAAATTTCTCAGTTGAAATGGAAAGCATAATAAGGAGTTTCCCAGACAAAAGAAAGATGAGGAATACACCTCCACCAAACCAGCATACAAGATATACTAAAAGGACTGCTTTAGAAAAGGAAAGAAAGCAGTGTGAGAGAGAGAGAAAAACACAGGTACCAAGGGGGTAAAATGGCAATAAATAAGTACCTATCAATAGTAACTTTAAAGAAAAATGAATTAAATCAAAAGACATGGGGTAGCTGAATGGATAAGAAAATGTGACTTGCACATATGCTGCCTACAAGAGACCCACTTCAGAACAAAAGACCTAGACAGACTGAAAGCAAAGGGATAGAAAAAATATTCGAATCAAACAGATAGGGGAAAAAAACTAAGGTGGCAATACTTATATCACACAGAATAGACTTCAAAACAAAGGCCATAAAAACAGATACAACAAAAACCCACTTTTTTTGAAGGAAAGAAACGATCAAGCAGACCTAACAATGTATGCACACTCAATATAAAAATACCCAAATATAAGAAAAATCTTGGAGGACTTCACAAAAGATAAAGAGAGCAACACAATTACACTAGGAGATTTTAACATCCCACTGTCAAAAAGGATAGATCTTTGAAACAAAATATCAGTAAAGATAATAAAGTATTGACAATGCCCTAGATTAAATAGACTTAATTGATATATACAGAACCTTTCATCACAGAGAAGCAAAATACACATTCTTTTCAAATACACATGAAGCGTTTTCAAGGATAGACCACATAATAAGGCACAAAAATTTTTCAACATATTCAAGAAAATTTAAATCACAATAAGCATTTTCTCAGACCACAAGGGCCTGAAATTAGAAACCAATCTGAAAGAAAACAATCAAAAATACTCAAATTAATGGATGTTGAATAGCATTCTATTTAACAATGAATGGGTTAATAATGAGATCAAGGAAGAAATCAAAAAGTTTCTGAAAACAAATGAAAATGAACACACAACAGTCCAAAACTTATGGAACACAGTGAAACCAGTCTTGAGATGAAAGTTCAGAGCAATACTAGAAAAAAGATAGAAACATTTCAAATAAGCAATTTAACCCAACACCTACAAGAAGTGAAGGAATAAAAACAAAGCCAAGAATGAGTAGAAGGAATAAAATAATAAAGATCAGAATGTAATTAAGTGACATAGATACTAAAAAACAATTCCAAGAATCAATAAATCCAGAATCTGGTTCTCTGAAAAGACAAACATAATTGGCAAGCATTCAAGCATACTAATAAAAAAAATAAAAGTAAAAAAAAAAACACCCGCATAAAGAAAATCAGAAATGAAAGCAAAGTAATACCAGAGAAACACAAAGGGTTGTCAGAAATTACTATGATCAATTATATGGCAAGAAATGTGAAAACGTGGGTGAAATGGACAAATTTCTAGAAACATAATATCTTCCAAAACTGTATGAAGAAGAAAGAGAAAGCCAGAAGAGACTGATAACAGAAGGTGAAATTGAAGAAGTAAAGGAAAAATCTAGCACACGAAAGCCCTGGAAAAGACAGATTACAGGGGAATTTTAAAAACATTTAAGGAAGAGCTAACCATTACCCTTCTCAGACTATTCAAAAAAATTCAAGAGGAAGGAAGACTCCCAAACTGTTATTTTGAAGCCAGCTTCATCCTAATTCAAATAGCCGATAAACACAAAACAAAGAAAGAAAACTACAGGCCAATATTGCTGATGCATGTAGACCCTAAAATCCTTAACTAAATATTGATAAACCATATCCAACAATACATCAAAAAGATCATACACCATAATCAAGTGGGATTCATCCCAGGGAAACAAGGATGTTACAATATTTGTAAATCAATTAATGTAATACATCACATAAACAAAAGCAGAGAGAAAAATCACATAATCATATTGAGAAATGAAGAAAAAGCATTTTATAAGGTACAGAACCAATTTATGATAAAAACACTCAGCAAAATGGAAGCAAAGGGAGCATTCCAAAGCATAATAAAGGCCATATATGAGAAAACTACAACTAATATTATATGTAATGGGCAAACACTAAAAGCTTTTCCACTAAGATGAGGAACAAATGATATCCCCTTGCACCATTTCTGTTCAACATTGTATTAGAAGTCCTAGCAACAATGGTTAAGCTAGAAAATGCAATAAAAGGCATCCAAATTGGAAATGAGGAAGTAAAACTGTCATTGTTTGCAGATGACATGATAGTGTACATAAAAAAAAACCTTGGAGACGCCACCAAAAATCTACTCAACCTAAAAAGTGAATTTGGCAAAAGTCTATATTCAGAAATCAAGGCATTTTTTGTACACTGACAACAAAATATCTGAAATAGAAATTAATTTTAAAAAGCCCCATTTGCTATAGCGATAATAAAATCAAATACATAGGAATAAACCTAGCTAATTAGGTAAAAAAAAAACAGTACTTAGAAAACTACACAACATTGAAGAAATTAAGGAAGACAGAAATAAGTAGAAGCATATACTGTGTTCACAGATTGGAAAAATTAATATCATCAGAATATCTATAGTACCCAAGACAATTTATAGATTCAATACCATACCTATTAAAATACCAATGATACATTTCACACATATAGAACAAACATTTCATAAATTTATATGGAATCACAAATGACTGAATAGACACAGAAATTTTGAGAAAGAAGGGAAAAGTAGGATATATCACAATACCTAATACCAAAAAATATTACAAGACAACTGAAATTAAAACATTATGGTACTGGAATAAGAACAGACACATATATCAATGAAACATAATAGAGAGCCCAGAAATAAACCCAAGTCTCTATAGTTAATTAATATTTGAGGAAGGAGGCAGAAACATAAAATGGAATCAAAATAGCCTATGCAACTAATGGCATTTGGAGTTGTGGACAGCTATATGCGGAAAAATGAAACTCAAGCAACAGCTTACACCATACACAAAAATAAACTCAAGATGGATAAAATACTTAAATATAAGTCATGATACCATAAAGCTCCTAGAGAAGAAGATAGGCAGGAAAATCTCAGATAGTCTATTCGCAAGATTTTCACCAATATGTCCCCCAGAGCAAGGGACATAAAGGAAAGAATAAACAAATGGGACCTCATCAAATTAAAAAGCTTCTGCATGGCTAAAGAAAACATTACCAAAATGAAAAGGGAACCAACTGTATGGGAAAATGTATTTACTAATGATATCTCAGACAAGGGTTTGCTCTCCAAAATATATAAAGCACTCACACAGTTCCACTCCAGGAAGATAAATAATCCAATTTAAAAATAGGCAAAGGACCTGAACAGACTTCTCTAAGGAGGGCATACAGAGGGTCCAGAAGATATATGAAAGAATGCTCAGAATCACTAGCCATCAGAAAGATGCAAATAAAAACCACAATGGCACACCACTTCACACTGGTCAAAATGGCCATCATACACAAATAGACAAACAGTAACTGCTGACAGGGTTGTGGAGAAAAGGGAATCCTAGTGCACTGTTGGTGAGAATGTAGACTGGTGCAACCACTGTGGAAAAAAGTATGGGATTTCCTCAGAAAACTAAAAATGGCCCCACGTTTGACCTACCAATTCCACCACTGCAATTATATCTTAAGAATCCGGAAACTCCAGTTAAAAAGAACCTGTGCACACCAGTGTTCCTAGCAGAACAATTTACAATAGCCAAGTGCTGGAAGCAACCTAAATGCCCATTAGTAAATGAGTGGATAAAAAAAAAATAACCTGTGGTACATTTACACAATGGAATACTACACCTCAGAAAGAAAGAAGGAACTCCTGACCGTCACAACAGCGTGAATGTGTCTGACATGCATTATGCTAAGTGAAATAGGCCAGGGCCTGAAAGACAAGTACCATATGATCTCACCTATATTTGTTGCCTAATTAACAAAACAAACAAGCAAGCCAAATATAACCAGAGACATTGAAATAAAGAACAAACTAACAGTAACCAGTGTCTAGGGGCAGGGTGATAATTGGGGAAAATAGAGATAGAGTCATCAAGGAAGAGGTATAAAGGACATATGGACAAAGGCCAAAGGGTGTTAGGATAAAGGACGGGAGGTGAGGATGGGTGGGGTAGAGGAGATTTCTGGGTGGGAAATGGAGACAGCTATACTTGAACAGAAATAAAAAATATTATGTAAAACTCCTATTACCAGTAGTTTGCATAGGTAGACAACCTGCTTTCTGGCCCTCATGTTGGAAAAGCACAGCAAACAAACATGCCACTACCATTTTTTCCTCTAAGGACAATCCCATTATTCTAATTACAAGACTCACTTTTAAATATAGAATTATTCATTTTTGAGACCACCTTGTAGTCATCTACACCAAGAGGGAGTGGAAAGAAGATTACCCCACCTGAGAAGGATGAGGGAAAACAGAAAGAAGCCAAATGTTAGAAGTCAGGATGAATACCTATCAGGTAAGCTGGCAGAACCAACTTTGCATTTCTTTTGACAAATAGTAATAGAGCAAATTAACTTGGGAGTGTATAAACAATTCAATCAACAAAAAGGGTGGTGATGAGGAGAGGAGGAGAAAAAATGAGGAAGAGGTAGAGAAGGAGCCCAAAGATTAAAACTTGTCAGTGAGGCACATTTTATGAAATATATCAGAGAAAGCCTCAAGTACAGATCCATTCTTCCCTTCTGCAGAATGTTTGATCGACTCATGCTAACACTTCTTATAACATTTATTTATACAAACAATTATTCAATTATTGATTTTATGTTTCAGTTAATTTACATTTTGAGGTATCAAACTCCATATTGCCTTTGAAGTTTTATCTTTTAAAATCACAAACAATTTACAAATATTACCTCCTCCATACTCTGGTTTCTCTTCAGATAATGTAGATCTTCATATTTTACAAATATTACCTCCTCCAATTTCCTGTTTTGAAATTCACAACTTGGAGAATTTATTATTTTTTTACTCAGTTTTCTAAGAGCAGACTTAAAAACTTTGCTATGCCCTTAGTACAAGATGTTTTATACTCTTTGATATATATTGCTATTGTGGTGATTCTTCCAACTTTATAATAATACTGTTTTTTAAAAAATGAAAGAGGATAGTTTGGGGCTTCGATTCACAGCAAGGACATTTTACTTAATCTTTTATACTTTAGAAGGCAATAGACCATTTTGAAGGGCTGAAGGGGCTGGGAAAGAAGAAAGGCCAGAGAGAGAAAGCTTTGGGATTATAATGAACAAGAAGTATAGAATTCAGAAAAATCAGCATGGTACTATGTTCACTCTACCTTCCTTTAGTGTATAAAATGACCACTTGCACTATCAGGGGAAAATGCTACTTTTTGTGACAAAGTCTTTTAGAAGGAAAAATGTCATTAGATTGAATATTATGAAAAACACATACATACACTTAATATATTATCTGTTAATATTGTTCCTGGGTTCAGATGGTTCAGATGCATATATTCTATGAACCTGTTGATACAAGGTCTAGTAGAAAGGTTGTGAGGAAAGAGGGGAAGGTGCTCTGGGAAATCAGGGTATATGCAGCAATTCAAAACGTAACTGCTTTCTAAACACTGGCAAGACTACATTCACAGGGGTTTTAATTTTATGGGAAAATTATACAACAACAAAAATGCCATCAACAAGTAATGGAAAAAAAGAAAAAAAATTGCTGATGGAGAGAAAAATGAATTTTTATTTATTTCTGATATGGTGGCAATATCTGAGAGAGAACACACTAGTTCACAGTGATCTTTACCTATGAAAGAACTCTTTGATACAATTCCTCTTCACCAAATAATAACCAGATTCTATTGCTAGCCAAATCATAGTAAAAAAAAACCTTGTTAGTATGGCAGGCATAGTGCCTGAACTACTTTATGAAAAAATAGAATAGAAATTTATTGGCTTTTGGCAGGCCTTGTTTGGTTGTGAGGGTCAAAGAGAATATTTCTGTATAATTTTCTTTAAAATATATTTTTACACAATAGTACTTGATACAGTTTTTGAGAAAAAATCAAACAGTAAAGAAATGTAAAGAGTTAAAATTAAATGCCTTTTCCACCTCATTCACACTCAATAAATGAGCACCAACCCTGGCCAGTGTGACTCAATAGGATGGAGCATCATGCCATAACCAAAAGTTTGCAGGTTTAATTCCAGTCAGAGCACATACCTAAGTTGTGGGTCCAAGCACATATAGGAGGCAACCAATCAATGCCTCTATCTCGCATTGATATTTTCCCCCTCTCCTTCCACCATCCCTCTCAGATGAGGATAAAAATTTTAAAAATGAGCAACAATAACATTTAAATTTGTATCCATTAGCATTTTTCTATGTACATGAAGTATATCTACATATATGTAAACACATGCATCATATAGGAAAATGTGATATATGCTTACATGTAAATATTTCTTACATATCTGTGCATAGTTTATATGCACAAACATGTAATATATTTTATACATTGCGCACATATATATATAAAGTTTCTTCTCATAAAAGTGAAATTATATTTTAAAATTCCTGTGTAACTTGGTTTTTTTAGTCAATGTATCAAAGATTAACTTCTGTTTTGCAACATACAAATACCCTACATTTTTGTGATGGATACAAAGCATTCCATTTAATGAAGACTGTAACTTATTTGCTCTCCTGATAGGGACATTTTGTTGTTCCTGTCTTTTGCTGTTAAAATAATTTTGCAATGAATGTCATTTGCATATGTCTTTGCATATTTATGCAACAATTTTTGTATAATAGATTCTTGATATTAATCATGATGTTTATCAGATATATTTGAAGTGTTTAAAATCACTGTAACACTTGATGGTGTGGCTCAGTGGACCAGGGGATCATGGTTCTATTCCTAGTCAGGGCACATGCCTGGGTTGTGGGCCAGGTCCCCAGTAGGGGGCATGTGAAAGGCAACCACACATTGATGTTTCCCTCTCTGACTTTCTCCCTCCCTTTCCCTCTCTCTGAAAATAAATAAATAAAATCTTTATAAAAAACTAAAAATGGATTTGTCTTTTGACCTGGCAACTCTAGCGCTGGGATTATATCCCAAAATAATTAAATACCACTTCAAAAGAAGCTATGCATCTGAATATTCATAGCAGCATTATTTTCAATATCCAAGTGCTGGAAATAGCTGAAATGCCCATCAGTAAATGAGTGGATAAAATAACTGTGGTATATTTACACAATGGAACACCATGCAAAAGAAAGAAAGAAAGAACTTCTACCCTTCGTAACACCACAAATGAAACTGGAGAACATTATGCTAAGTGAAATAAGCCAGATGATAAAAGACAAACACCATGTGATCTCACCTATAAGTGGCACCTAATAAAAAATAAAATAAGCAAGTGAGCAAAATATAACCAGAGACATGGAAATAAAGAACAAACTGAGAGTAACCAGAGGGGTGGAGGGAGAGGGATAATGAGTAATAAAAAGGGAAGGGTCAAGTTAATCAACATGTATAAAAGACCCATGGACAAAGACAACGGGGGAACAGGATTGAAAGTGAAACATGAGGGGTGAATAAGGCAGGGGAGAGAAATGAGGGAAAATGTGGACAACCATAATTGAACAACAATTTAAAAAATTGTCATCTGATTTCTCAACAGAAACATTTCAATCCATAAGGGAGTGGTGTAAAATATTCAAGGTGACAAAAAGTAAGCACCTACAACCAAGGCTAATTTACCCAACAAGGCTATCAATTAAAAATTGAAGAAATAAGGAGCTTCCCAGACAAGAAAAAGCTAAAAGAGTTTGTTAATACTAAATCAGTACTGCAACAAATGTCAAAGCTCTTGACTGAAGAAGAAGGTGGAGGAGGAGAAGGAAAAGGAGGAGGAGGAAGAGGAGGAGGAGGAGGAGAAGGAGAAGGAGGAGGAGGAGAAGAAGAAGAAGAAGAAGAAGAAGAAGAAGAAGAAGAAGAAGAAGAAAACTACAACAGAAAAAAACAGTGTACCAATAAAATGGCACTGCTTATATATCTACCAATAATCACCTTAAATGCAAGTACCTTAAATGTTCCTAGCAAAAGAAAGAGGGTAGCTGAATGAATAAGAATATAAGACCCATATATACACTGCTTCCAAAAGACCTACCTTAGATCAAAGATACACATAGACTAAAAGTAAAGGATTGGAAAAAGGTATTTCATGCAAATGGAAAAGAAAAAAAAATACTAGGGTAGCAGTACTTTTATCAGACAAAATAGACTTTGAAAAAAGGCTATAGTAAGAGACAGAGAAAAACACTACTTAATCACAAAGGAAACAATCCAACAAGAAAATAAAACTCTAGTAAACAAATACACACCCAACATAGGAGCACCTGTATATGTAGTGCAAATCTTGATGGGCATAAAGCAGGGATGTCCAACCCACAGACTGTGGACCACATGCATCCCAGGGTGGCTATGAATGTGGCCCAACACAAAATGGTAATTTACTTAAAACCTTTTTTTGGTCATCAATTTTTGTTAGTGTTTGTGTATTTAATGTGTAGCCCAAGACAACCCCTTCCAGTGTGGCCCAAAGACACCAAAACTTTGGACACCCCTGCAAGGTCACCAGACCCTGGTTCCAAAAGAGGGACAGTTTAGTGCACCAAAGTTCTAACATTGTTTTTTTTTTTTTAAATTAACACAGGCCTAACATAAAAGCTGGCGAATATTCTACATATACCTGAAATTCCTTTCAAGAATTAGGCCTTCCAACACACTTTCATGCTGAGGCATTATACCAAGGGAAAAACTGCTTTCCCAACAACCAATCAAGAGTCATTTTGTACTTAAGAGGCAACATGAACTGACATTCGTATTAGCACAAGAGTGTCCTAGAATGTCATGGAGACCAATTAAAACTGCATTAAGTCCAATTACATTTAACATGAAAAATCGTTTTGTAAAATAATAGCTTTCAGAGTCTTCCTCAAAACAGTACAATTTTGATTGACCAAAATTTATACTAATATGCTTCTCAGAGGCTGTTCATTACTCTCTGTTAAATTATGATACCAAATGACACATTTGTATTTTATTTTAATTTTGTGTTTACCCAACTTCAAAATTAATTAAGACAATTAATTAAAATTACCTTGGTCTTTTCAGTTGGGAAATGCTATCCAAGCAAAATTTAGAAGTATATTTTTATTACTTACTAATATTTAAAATATAGGCTTTCAGCCCTGGCTGTTGTATCTCAGTGGATTGAGTGCAGGCCTGTGAACCAAAGGGTCACCAGTTTAATTCTAAGTCAGGGCACATGCCTGGTTTGTAGTCCAGGTCAAGTCTCCAGTAGGGGTCACACAAGACGCAACCACACTTGATGTTTCTCTCTCTCTCTTTCTCCTTCCCTTCCTCTCTCTCTAAAAATAAATAAATAAGATAAAACATTTAAAATATAGGCTTTCCTAGAAAAAATAAAACACGTGTTAGTGCTAATTTAAATTTATGTAAGTATAAAAATAGAACTCAACCATTTATGTATCATCTCTTCATAGTAATAATCAAGAATCACTCACTCAGCCCTGGCTGTTGTGGCTCAGGGAATTGAGCATTGGCCTGTGAACCAAAGGGTTGCATGTTAAATCCCCAGCCAAGGGCATATTCCTGGGTTGCAGGCCAGGTCTCCAATAGGGGGCACGTGAGAGGCAATCACACATTGATGTCTTTCTCCCTCTCTTTCTCCCTCCCTTTACATCTCTAAAAATAAGTAAATAAAATCTTTTTTAAAAAGAATCAGCCTCTCAGCTCTTTTAACCAGCAGTACATGATATGTTGTCTTTGGTCATTTTGAGACAGAGTTTAAGAGCAATGATTTGTAATTTCAGATAAGGTACAAAAAAGGCAACAAGTGCTGATGAGAACTTAGAGAAAGTTGTGCTGTTTGTGGGAATGCAGATTGGTATAGCCACTGTGAAAAACAGTACAGAGATACCACAAAAATTAAAAATGGAATTGCCATATGAACCAGAGATTCCATTCCTCAAATTTAAACAAAGAAATTGAAACACTAATTTGAAAAAACATGAGCACTTCTATGTTCATTGCAGCCTTATTTACAACCTCCAAGATAGGGAGGGAGCCCCAGTGACTACTAGTATGTAAGTGGATAAAACAACTATGAGACATTTACAAAATAAAATATTACTTAGCTTTACAAAGAATAAAATGTTATCTTTTGTGGCAGCGTGGATGCATCTAGAGAACGTTATGTTATGTGAAATAAGTCAGTCAGAGAAAGACAAACACCATATAATTTCACCCATATGTGGAATCAAATGAACAAACTGAACTAACAAGCAAAAGAGAGACAGAGTCATGGAGAAAAAGCAGGCAAACAACTCTGAGGAGAGGATTTTAGGGGGTGGAGGAGTTGAGAAAAAAGGAAAAATATTTCATGAACAATAGTGTAGTGATTGTGTCGAGGAAGAAGTACAAGTAGGATAAATATTAATGGAAAAATGCAATAAAATTTTTAAATGGCAATTGTTTGACACAGTAAGACAGTTTGAAGCCTGTTGAATATTGGGGCTTCATGTTGTATTACAACATTAAAGATGGCTGCTAAATCAGAGGTGAAGAAGACAACCGGAGCAGCAGGCAGTAAATAAGGGAGATATGATGGCATTGCCTGGCTGTGCCTGCTAGAGCTCAGTAGAAAGCTAACATCATGTGAAATGAGACAATGAAACATTTTTCTATAGATATGGCAAACATAAAAATAATTTTTCTTTTACTTCTGAAGCAAACAAACAAATAGGGTAGATTTTGTAGCAGAAAGACAAATGCTGTAATGGTATACAATATAGCTTAGAAGGAAGCACAGATAAGATCAATGCATGAGTATCACACGTCTGGAGAACGAGGTTTAATTTCAGCTCTTGTCACAAATGAAACGAGTTTGATGGGTCTGTAGTGAGCAGTACTGCATAACACAGCACACTGCTGCACTCCTTGGCAGAGAAAATCAAGAGTGTTACACACAGAACAAAGTTAATCCTATTTGATAGAAAATAACTCATAGGGCAATTCCTGTAAGTATCTGGGGAGAAAAATCTCTTACATGTGGTGAGCATTGTTGACTGCAAGATATCTCATTGCTCTATTCAGTTGGATGGTCATAAAGGAATTTCAAGTACCCAAAATATTAACCTTTCACATTTTAATTAGCAGCAAATATTTGTTTGTCATTAACTCACGTGTCCTTTCCAAACTAGGTGTCTGTATACTAGGAGAAAATTGTCCAAAGGTGCATTTTGCCACAGACATAGGACTACATGATTCATTTGAACTTGAGGGGCACCAAATTATTGAGTTCAAGACTCAGGTAGGAAACCTAAAATGCAATGCATTTTTGAGGTCTGTTTCTGACTATCAATTTCACAGTCATAAATTTCAAACAATTCCTCTGTGCTATCACTTCACAGATGTTTATCCTTTAAAATAATATAATAATAATGTTTCTAATTATTGTATATGTTGGGGACCACTCTGAGTGGTTTCAGAGATAACAGACCTGTGAGAGCAGGCTCTGAAAGGGGCTACTAAGTCTCCCTAGAAAATCAGGTAATGCAGGTGACAGATATGACCCAACTCTAACACCCACGGTCCCCATGAGAATCAGGCCTGATAAATACATTGTATCCTTTAAAGTTTGCTCTGCTTTGTTTTGTATAGCCCTGGTGATATAAACTAGATATTTAAGTTCAAGGCATAAGGAGTAAAGTCCTTATCTCATGAAATATTTCTTAAAGACCCTCTGGTGTCAGCATGATTAACGGACCCTGACCTATGATAAAATTCTGTGTTCCTTCAATTGTTATCTATAGATAATACCTGCTTTTGTCTGACTATAGCCTTTTTGACATTGATTGATGAACTATGCAGGTATACTGTATACACCTATACATACCATTCCCAGTAAAAGCCACTTGGGAAAAGGGCTCAGGGCATCCTCCACTAGAAGGAATCACCTCCCCCTTTCCCACAGGAACAGCAAGATTGTGTCCAGGATGAGTTATTTGTCATCCGTGGTGGATGGGGGAATTCTGCTGGACTGAGTTCCTCTCACATCTGGTGCCTGAACAGGAACAGAGGCTAGGAGCCATTGCCCTGGAGAGGCACATGTAGACAGACAGAATTCGGCACCTTTCATCCCCATGTAAGAGACAGTAGCACCAACAGTTTTTGGGCTATGCCGTCAGTTTGTCTAAGAGAAGGGAAAGGAGATTTCTTCCGGAGCTGCCTCTTTTGAGGCTGCTGTGTTTTCAGTTTTGTCTTCTCTGCTCCCTTCTTCTCTCCCTGTCTCCTCCTTCCACTTTCAGACATACTAGGCAGAAGAGGCTTACAGAACTAGTTACGTGGAGCCAGGGCTGCTTGCTTTCTTATCTTTTGGGAAATTGGGTTTGATCTTCGTTGTTTTGTATAACCCTAGAATCTTCTGCCTCTGCTGTTTGGGCTGCGCCATTTGAGCCTTTAAGCTATTCACTGTACTGTTTGGTGTGAGATAGTGTCTCTGCTGTTCGGGCTTTTGTGTATTAGTGGTGCCAGTTGGTTTCAGATATTGTCTCTGCTATTTGAGCTTCATGCCATTTAAATCTTGCCAGGGTCATCTGTAGCACCAGGTGGTGTGAAATAAGATTCTAGGCTAATATCTCACTTCCTCCTTTTAGAGGATTTAATTCGAAAATACTGGTTTTCTTGAATTTTGTCTTTGCTTCTGATTTTGTTTTTGTTTCTGTTTTCAAAGCAATGGCTCAGTCTCAGTCTCAAAATATTTTGCTAAACCTCTGGTAAATGGAATGAGATCTCTAATGTTGTTACATCATAAGGATTCTACTCACAAAGAATTTAAATTGATGATTTAAAAATGGAAAAAGATCTCACTCTGCCCTGGCTGATGTAACTCTGTGGATTGAGCATGGGCCTGCAAACCAAAGGGTTGCTGGTTCGATGCCCTATCAGGGCACAAGCCTGGGTTGTGGGCCAGGTTCCCAGTAGGGGATGTGTGAGACACAACCACACATTGATGTTTCTCTCCCTCTCTCCTTTCTTTCCCCTCTCTATAAAAATAAAAATAAATAAAAAATTTTAAAAAATCTCACTCCCCCCTCGGACATTAAAAAGCTCAAGAAGAAAAACAATGAGAAAATCTGTCTTTTAACCACTTTAAATCCTCCTTCCAGACAGCCAGAAACTGCTTTGGTGTATGATGTAAGTTGGTGCTCGAATTTCATTTTTTTGCATGTAGCTGTCCAGTTCTCCCAACACCATTTGTTGAAGAGGCTATCTTTACCCCATTTTATGATACTGCCCCCTTTGTCGAATATTAATTGACTGTAAAGAGTTGGGTTTATTTCTGGGTTCTCTATTCTGTTCCATTGGTCTATGTGCCTGTTTTTATGCCAGTACCAGGCTGTTTTGATTACAGTGGCCTTGTAATACAGTTTGACATCAGGTATTGTGATCCCTCCTACTTTGTTCTTCTTTCTTAACATTGCAGCTGCTATTCGGGGTCTTTTATGGTTCCATATAAATTTTTGAAGTGTTTGTTCTATGTCTGTGAAATATGCCATTGGTACTTTAATAGGTACTGCATTGAATCTGTAAATTGCTTTGGGTAGTATGGACATTTTGATGATGTTAATTCTTCTAATCCATGAACACGGTATACATCTCCATTTGTTTGTGTTTTCCTTGATTTCTGTCTTCAGTGTTGTGTAATTTTCTGCATACAGGTCTTTAACCTCCTTGGTTAGATTTATTCCCAGATATTTTATTTTTCTTTTTGCTATATCGAATGGGATTTTTTTCTTGATTTCTGCTTCTTCTGATTCATTGTTAGTATACAGAAATGCCTTTGATTTCTGGATATTGACTTTGTATCCCAAATTCATTTATTAGTTCCAGCAGTTTTTTGGTAGAGTCTATAGGATTTTCCATGTACACTATCATGTCATCTGCAAACAATGACAGTTTTGTTTCCTCCTTTCTGATTTGGATGCCTTTTATTTCCTTTTCTTGTCTGATTGCTGTGGCTAGAACTTCCAATAGCAGCACAATTTACAATAGCCAAGGGTTGGAAGCAACCTAGGTGCCCGTCAGTAAATGAATGGATCAAAAAACTATGGTACATATACACAATGGAATTTTATGCTGCAGAAAGAAAGAAGGAGCTCCTACCTTTTGCAACAACATGGATGGAACTGGAAAGCATTATGCTAAGTGAAATAAGCCAGGTGTTGAAGGACAAATACCATATGATCTCACCTCTAACAGGAAGCTAAACAACAAAACAAACAAGCAAGCAAAATATAACCAAAGACACTGAAATAGAGAACAGGCTGACAGTGACCAGAGGGGAGAGGGGAGGGAATTTCAGGGGAAATAAGGGAGGGATTTAGAGGAACCTATATAAAGGATACATGGACAACAACTGAGAAGGGTGGAAATGGGAGGGAGGGGGGAGGATGGGGGGTGGGATGGGATGGGAGTAATAGACAGAAAACTGTACTTGAAAAATAATTAAATAAAAAAAATTGAAAAAAAAGAAAAGAAACTGCTTTGGTCCTGGGAACAGGCCATGCCAAACTTAGTATCTCCCCTGCCTCTTCTCCAGCTTCCCTAAAGTTGTGAAGGGCACTAGATAATGAGACAGCTTACTTTTGAGAACACTAAAAAATGTAAATGTATTTGCTGGTAGGGAAAAAGTGTTTCTTAAAGTTATGAAATGTGTTCATAAATTTGTCAATCTAAAGCATACTAATTACTTAGCTTTAGTTGTCACTAAAAGTTGAGAATTGTAATTAAAATATATGGCTTGGTAATGAAAAGTATAGATTATGGCCTTATATTTTGAAAAAATGTAGGATTGAATGTGGGTTAATCTAAAGTTGGTTATATCTGGATGAGTTAAAAGGGCAAACTAAAATGGGCTAAAAGAGTTGAAAGATTGTGTAAGTTGAAGAGGCTCTGTGAAAATTGAAGAGGGTCTGTGTAAATCATAGATGGTCTATAGAAATTTAAGGAGAATTGTATAAAAATAATTAAGAAAGTGAAAGAAAAGAAAGAGAAAGAAGGAATTAAGAAAGTGAAAGATTGTGAAGGAGAAGGGTAAGAAGGAATAAAGGAAAAGGACATGTCACTTTCATGCATGGCATAGGAAGAAAGGATATTAAAGTGAATAATTAAAGACGGAAAGTAGAAGTAGAAAAATATAAAAGAAAATGGAGCATCTAAGTCTTTGAAACACTGCAAATTCTGGACCTGAGAGTTACTGAGTCCAGAGAACAATAGAGTGATTAGCTCACTGATCAAACTCCTTAAAACATTCAGAGACAACAGGGATCCTATATTTCCAAGCAGAAAAAAATGTGACACTTAAAACACCTTGGCTGTTTTTCATTCATTACTTGGAGCCTCATTTGCACTGCTCCCTGCCTGCTACAAACCAGGCAGCCAAGGGTTAAGGGCTTAACGCCAATAGAAGAGGAGCCTTCAGAGCAGGGCAAGAATCAGACCTCCAGGGCTAAACAGGAAAAAGTGAAAGGACTGCTAGGGGCAATAGCTAACGGCTATCACATAACTTCATAGGATTTGAAAGTTCTAATTAAAACCTTGGCAACAAAAATTTACTAATTTATTTGCTAATTTAAAAAGAGAGCCAAATTAACCTCACTGAAGCATCTCTCCCCACTTGTGAGAGCCCAGCTAAGTCATATCAATCAAGCGATTCTAACTAGACAGTTAACCCCCAAATTTGAAATCATTAAATGGCTTTGCCTCCCTCACTTCACCCCGCTTGGCCTGGGTGGATGACTGTTTAGCCAATGATGGGTAAGGCACCTCAAGGGAGGAACAACCCGAGATAGTCACAGTCATCAAGGGACCATCAGGGAAGGACTCAGAGGACTACAGAGAAGGGGCAGACAGACTTTCACCCCTTAGCTTTGTTATAGCCTGAGTCCTCATTCTATATATAAAAAGTCTCCTAATCTCTTGGCTGCTTTGCTCCTCTAGCTTGGCTCAGCCTGAAAACAATGCCAGAGGCAGCTGCGACCTTGTACAGGAATGAAAGGCTCCAGGAGGCAAATCTGGACTGAGAAAGAGTGTACATTTTGTCCTCTGAAGACTGCTCTGCCTAGCATAACCCTCTTGATTATAGCAGCACCAGTGCTTTTGGTTATACCACCATAACAAACAAAAAAGAGGAAAATGTTGGGAACCAGTCTGTGTGATTTCAGAGATTGCAGCCCCACCAGAGCAGACTCTGAAAGAAGCTACTAAGTCTTGCTAGAAAACTAAGTAAGGCAGGTGGCAGATATGACCTGACTCTAACACCGAGGGTTCCCGTGGGAATCAGACCTGATAAATACATTGTATCTTTTGAAGCTTTCTCTGCTTGGTATAGCCCTGTTGATATAAACAGGATATTTAAATTCGAAGCATAAGGAATAAACTCCTTATCTCATGAAATATGTCTTAAAGACCCTCTGGCATCAGCGTGACTAACAGACCCTGACCTATGACACATCTCTGTGTTTCTTCTATTGTTATCTATAGATAGTACCTGTTTTTGTCTGACTATAGCCTTTTTGACATTGACTGATGAACTATGCATGTATGCTGTACATACCTACACATACCATCCCCAATAAAAGTCTTGTGGGACGAGGGCTCAGAGCATTTGTTCTCCATTAAAAGGAATTGCCACACCCTTTTCTACTGGAACAGCAAGATTGTGTCCAGGACCAGTTATTTGTCATTTGTGGCAGATGGGAAAGTTCTGCTGGATGGAGTTCCTCCTACATGTATATATTTCTTATACATAGACTGAATATCGAAAAAAGCATTGTTCATCATGTCCAACAACTCTAGTTCCAATCCTTCTTTTTACACCACTCCAATAGCTATGTGGTTTTTAAGGAGTCATTGTATTCTTAGTTCAATTTCATCATTTGGGCTTAAACAAATAAATCATAATGATGAAATCCTGCAAAGATTTCAGGTACTAACTACATTTCTTGTTTTAACACCAGAATGTTATAAGAACTTGTGATTCAAGTCTTGTATTAATATTAAAAAAACCCTCTCTAACCAGTCATTTCATCTGAGAACACATAAAACATAATTGTTTATTCACTGAGCAATCATAGCAGTAACATGTAGATCTGAAAAAAAAGTCTGTTAAAATGATTTTCTATTGCTGAGTGTCTACATTTTTAAAGTGGCTCTGTACATCCCAAACTCTATTTTAAAAGTACAAAAAAATGTGTAACACTGGATATTAATTTAATTAACTATAGTGGTTGATGTTATCAGTGAAAATATTGAATAAAAATTCAGCTCTATAAATAAAGCTGAAAGTACTTTCTTTAATGAATGTGACAAAAAGACTATGAATGAACACTTATTAAGCACCACCAAGTATTTAAAGAACATGCAAGATAATATCCATCCATTGTGCTACTGAATTCTCATAGTAATACTAGGAATAGATATCGGCACTACTATTTTGCAGATAATAAAATGAGTTTATACAATTTACATAACTTACCGACACAAAATATAAGTAATAGAACTAGAATCTCCAGATCTGACTGATCTTCAGAGTTCTTATTTTCTATACACTGCAGCACATTATATAAGTGTAATTAGGGTATAGTTTAAACTGCTGTAACAGTGAGACCCCAAATACAATGGCTTAAATAAGAAATGTTTGTATATTAATTTATGTGTTATATATCTATATCCTTTTCTTTTCTTGCACATAATGCTATCTTCTGAATTTTCAACTATTTTTACAATTTCATTGATGATTTCAGGGTGTTGCCTTCATCTGCATCTTCAAAGGTAAGTTGCTTCCATGTTCATATTCTGGCATACACAAAGGCAGATTAAAAATTATATGGCTATCAAGAGAAAATGGCCCAGCTGCTGCACATATTCTCTTTAATCACATCCCATTTATCCAAACTAATTGCTTGCCTAGTGCTAAGGGAAAGTGGGGAATATAGTCTCCAGCTAGATGGCTATGTGACTAGAAAAATAAAGGAAGGATGGATTTGGTTTTACAACACTTTTATTATTAAGGATTGCACATATGAGTCAAGTGTATGTAATATTTGGTAAAGATGTACCATAGGAAAATTAAATACCAAGAGTAAGCATAGAGAGCACTTGAATGAAGGTGTGGTGAAAAGATTTCATTTTGCCTCAACTCTGAATACCATGTGAAAAACAGAGATTTGAGCTTAGTCATATTTTAGCTGAATCACTTCTGTTTTTATAATTTTTATTGTTGTTTCAATAGAGTTGTCTCCATTTTCCAACAGCATCGTCCCCCACCCCACCCACCCTCACCTCCTACCCTCATTCCTACCCCCTTTGGTTTTGAGCATGGCTTCTTCACACATGTTATTTGACAACAATTTTCCTTCTCTCCCCCATTACCTCCCACCTCCTCTGGTTACTGTCTGTTCTTTATTTCAAAGTCTCTAGTCCTATTTTCCTTGTTTGTTTTGTTTATTAGGTTCCACTAATAGGTGAGACCATATGGTATTTGTCTTTCATGGCCTTATTTCACTTAGCATAATGCTCCCCAGTTCCATCTATGCTGTCACAAAGGGCAGGAGTTCCTTTTCTCTTTCTGCTGTATAGTGTTTCATTGTGTAAATGTACCACAGTTGTTGTTTTTTTAACCCACTCACTTACTGATGGGCACCTAGGCTGCTTCAAGCATTGGGCTATTGTAAAATGCACTGCTATGAACATTCGGGTACACAGTTTTTGTTTGTTTGTTTGTTTGTTTGTCTTGAATTAGTGTTTCAGGATTCTTTTTTTTAACTACTTTATTGTTATTCAGTTACAGTTGTCTGAATTTTCTTAAAAAAATAATCTCAGCACTGGAATGGTTGTGTCAAAAGGAAGTTCCATTTTTAGATATTTGAGGACATTCCATACTGTTTTCCACAGTGGCTGCACCATTCGTCACTCCTGCCAACAATGTACTAGGGTTTCCTTTTCTCCGCAACCTTGTAAGTACTTTTTGTTGTTTTTTATGATGGCCATTCTGACTTGTGTGAAGTGGTATCTCATTTGGTTTTAATTTGTATCCTCTGATGGCTAATGATGCTGAGCATATTTTCATATGGCTCTGGGCTCTCGATATATCCTCCTTGGAGAAGTATCTGTTCAAGTCCTTTACCCATTTTGTAATTGAATTGTTTGTCTTCTTGGAGTGAAGTCATGTGAATTCTGTATATATTTTGGAGATCAAGTCCTTGTCTGAGATAGCAATGACAAATCTATTTTCTCATACAGTTTGTTTCCTTTTCATTGTGCTAATGTTTTCTTTAGCCATGCAGAAGCCTTTTAATTTGATGAGGTCCCATTTATTTACTCTTTCCTTTATGTCCCTTGCTCTAGGGGGCATATTGGTGAAAATCTTTCTACATAGAATATCTGAGATTTACCTGCCTATGTTCTCCTCTAGGACTTTTATGGTATCATGACTTGTACTTAAGTATTTTATTTATCTTGAGTTTATTTTTGTGTATGGTATAAGTTGGTGGTTGAGTTTCATTTTGTTGCATGCAGCTGTCTAGCCAACCCAGCACCATTTTTTGAAGAGGCTATTTTTACTCTATTTTATGTTTGTGCCCACTTTGTTGAATATCAATTGGTCATAGAGACTTGGGTTTATCTCAGGGCTCTCTATTCTGTTCCATTGATCTATATGTCTGTTCTTATACCATTAGCAGACTGTTTTGTTTACTATGACTTTGTGCTCTAGTTTAACATCAAGTATGGTGATCCTCTCTACTTTTATCTCTTCCTCAAAATTACTGAGTCCACTTGGGGTAGTTTATTGTTTCACGTAAAGTTTTTAAATGTTTGTTGTATATCTGTTAAATATGCCATTGGTATTTTCACTGAATCTATAAATTACTTTGGGTAGTATGGGCATTCTGATAAAATTAATTCTTCCAATCCTTAAAGAAGGTATATACTTCCACTTATTTCTGTCTTCCTTAGTTTCTTTCTTCAGTGTTGTGTAGTTGTCTGGGTAAAGGACTTTTACCTCCTTGGTTAGGCTTATTCCTAGGTACTGTATTTTTCTTATTGCTACAGCAAATGGAATTTGTTTTTATGATTTCTGTTTCCAATATTTTGTTGTTAGTGTACAAAAAGACCTTCTATTTCTGAATATTGACTTAGTATTCCACTGCTTTGCCAAATTCATTTCTTAGGTCACATGGTATTTTGGTGGAGTTTATAGGGTTCTCTATGTACACTACCATGTCATCTGCAAACAATGACAGATTCATGTCCTCCTTTCCAATTTGGGTGCCTTTTATTTCTCCTTCTTGTCTAATTGATACGTCTGACTTCCAATACTATGTTGAATAGAGGTGGTGAAAGCAGACATCCTTGTTTTGTTCCTGATATTAGTGGTAAAGCATTTAGATTTTGACTGTTGAGCATTATGTTGGCTGTAGGTTTTTCTATATATGGCCCTTATTATATTGACCTATGATCTCTCTACTCCCAATTTGCTGAGTGATTTTATCATAAATGGGTGCTATATGTTATCAAATGCTTTTCTGCATCTATTGATATGATTATGTGATTTTTGTTTATGTGATGTATTATATTTATTGATTTGCAAATATTGTACCATCCTTGCATCCCTGGGATGAATCCCACTTGATTATGTTGTATGATCTTTTTGATGTATTGTTGGATGTAATTTGCCAATATTTTGTTGAGAATTTTAGTGTCTATATTGATCAGCGGTATTGGCCTGTGGTTTTGTTTCTTCATTGTATGTTTGTCTGATTTTGGTATTAGAATGATGCTCGCCTTTTAATAAAAGTATGATAGTCTTCCCTCTTCTTGAATTTTTTGGAATGATCTGAGAAGAATAAGGGTGAGCGCTTCTTTAAATATATTGAAAAATTCTCCTTTGAAACCATCCCATCAGGACTTTTTTGTGCTGGGAGTTTTTTGATTACTGCTTCAATTTTGCCACTTGTTTTTGGTCTGTTCAGATTTCCTGCTTCTTCTTTTCAGTTTTGGAATGTGATATTTTTCTAGAAATGTGTCCATTCCACTGAGGTCTTCATATTTCTTGGCTTATAGTTGTTCATAGTAATTTTTTACAATTCTTTATATTTCTGTGGTGTTGGCTGCAATTTCTCCTCTTTCATTTCTGCTTCTATTTATTGGGGCCCTGCACATTTTTTCTTGATTAATCTGGTTAAAGGCTTGTAGATTTTGTTTATTTTTCAAATAACCAGCTCTTGGATTTATTTACCCTTTGCATTGTTCTTTTAGCCTCAATCTCATTTAATTCTGTTCTGATGTTTATTTATGTTAATGCTTCTGTTGATTATTAATTCTTCTACTCACTCTCAGCTTCATTTGTTGTTGTTCCTCCAGTTCTTAAAGATGTAAGGTAAGGTTGCTAATTTGAAACGCTTCTACCTTTTTTAGGTAGGCCAGTATTACTCTGAACTTCCATCTCAAGACTGCTTTTGAGCAGTCCCATAAGTTTTGGACTGTTAAGTGTTCAATTTCATTCTTTTCCAGAAATGTTTTGATTCCTTTTTTTGAGAATATCTTTAAACTGGTTATTGTTTAACAGCATGCTATGTGGTCTCCATGACTTTGAATATTTTCTACTTTTTTCTTGAGGTTCATTTCTAGTTTCAATCCTTTGTGGTCAGAGAAAATGCACGATGGTCTATCATGTGGTCTTTCTTTGAAAATGTTCCATGTGAATTTTATTTTTTTTAAGATTTTATTTATCTTTAGAGGGGAAGGGAAGGAGAGAAATATCTATGTATGGTTTCCTCTTGTGCCTCACCTGCTGGGAACTGGCCTGCAACCCAGGCATGTGCCCTGACTGGGAATCAAACCGCAATCCTTTGTTTGCAGGCCTGCACTCAATCCACTGAGCTAAACCAACCAGGGTTAATTTTATATTCTAACACAATCAAGTGCAAACGCACAGCCCTTAACAATGTTGAATTACATATCACATATGTGTAAAGGGAAAAAAACAACACTTAAAATCTGTATAAAAAGCAGGGAAGATTAAAAATAATTCCTGAAATGGGAAAAATGTTCCTATAAAAACAAAAAAAAATACATGATTATAGCAAACAACACTTTTATTTTCGTTTACCTTGTTATTGAAATGGAAATAATACACTATTTTTTATAGAAAAGTTACTTTTCCCATGTTCACTTTTGATTTATAACTCTAATTTTACATTCAGTTATTAACAGTCTTACAAAGTCAGTGCAAATCTACAGAGATAACAAAAAATGAATGATGTTACAAAGTCTAGTCAAAATTCATGGTAGACCATTAAGATGTCAAATTACAATGGGTTAGTTTCATCAACTGTACCATTTTGTAGTACAGTATTGGGCAACTACAGGAGAAATAAATTATTTAGATGCTCTGCTCCTTTTAGAATTCTACTGGACAACTTGTGCAAGTAGCTTTTGTCTCCTGCTCTGGCAGAGCATCCGAAATAATTCAAGCTTTAGTCTTGTAGACTGAATAGATGTCTGTGATGATTTTAATATGTCTCTTTTAAAATTTCAGTATATTTTAATGACATAGTGAATCATCATTGTTGTTGAAAGGTTTCATTACTCATTGTATGATGTTGAAATGCTCCATTACATATTATATCAGGTTCAAATGAGAGACAACTTCTTTGCAACATAATGTTTATTTATTAAAATGTATTTATCTTGTCTGGTGCATTAATATGTGTTTTGCATAAGAGATGCAATTTTAAAAACATTTTCCAATAACAGATTTATCTAAAACCTTTGAGAAAAGTTAGAAATATATTAATCTTGGAGAATTGCTATGCTAATAACACTCTTGTTCTAAATAAATACAGTGAAGCTTCATTATGACATTCCTGAAATAATCTGTAACCCACTACCTCTAGTCATTTAAAAATTTAATTTTTTAACATTAAAGTTACTTTGGTAATACTAGCCACCTCCAAATTTTCTTCATCTGCTGAAAATTAACTTCAAAAACTTTCTATTGAATCAGTTCTAAAAGAATGGGCATGTTCTATAACAGAAGTGCAATCTATTGGTTGTCTGTTTGTATTACTCTAGCATGAAAATTGGATACAAGTAGTTAGTACAGTTTATCAGCAGGATTTTGTCTGCACTATAAAAAATTTAATTTGGCATCTTGTTTTCTTAAAGACCTGGAAGGTAAATAAGATTATAAGAGTAAAAACTTTGCTCAGTTATTATGAAGTAGATAAAAAAAAATCACTGAGGGAGGTGGGCTGGGATGGGAGTAAAAGATAGAAAACTGTATTCAAACAATAATTAAATAAAAAAGAAACCTACAACAAATAAAAAAAACAAAATGTGTTGAGGTGAGCCTAGAAATCTAAACTGATGAGTAGTATATTTCATATCAGTTAAATAACAAACACTAAGAAGAGTATATTTTTGAAGTGTATGTCAAATAAAAATAAAATTAGAAAACTGCCTGTTTCTTATTTAAAAGGGCCTGGTGGGTAGATTGACTTCTAGTGGGAGATTAAGAACTCAAACAAAAACAGAAAAGGAGATAGTTTAGAATACCTT
The DNA here is from genome assembly GCF_014824575.4 of Sturnira hondurensis. Lineage (NCBI taxonomy): Eukaryota > Metazoa > Chordata > Mammalia > Chiroptera > Phyllostomidae > Sturnira > Sturnira hondurensis. Next base: position 1,015,711 of record NW_028095857.1, read on the forward strand.
TGAAAAGCTGGTGACATACATTCCTGAGTATTTATGTCACTGGTAGATATTACTTTAGTAATCAGTATTATTTTATAAGACTTAGTTGGGGGAAAATTGGAAAGGTTAAAGAATATGTGAAGGTTGAAGGGAAGGAAACTAATATTTAATGAATGATAATAAAGCTATGCATTAAGAAGTACTATTTCCATTTTATAGGTGAGAAAACTGAGGCTCAGGAAGTTTAAGTAATTTATTCAATGTCATATTGATAGCATGAAGATACTGACATTTATATCTGGCTCTTTGGTCTGCACAAAAGCAAGCTGCCTGGATAAATAGAGGCAACCTGTAAATAACTGCAACAAAACTAGAAAAGAAATACATGAATGTTGAAAATCATCTGTTTACATGGCATCAGGCATATAATATCTATTATTTTCTTATTTTTGATCAATTGGTCAACACCACATATACACAATTAGGTTTTCTTGGAGCATATTATGATTAATTACAAGGACACTGATACTTTGTCAAAATGCTGATGAGAAAAACGTGGTCTTAATAGATATCAAGATAACATTCAGATATAAAGGAATTATTCACAATAAAATATATTAAGCAGGATACAAAAGTGGGTAATCTGTGCCCCCTATGTGGAGGCAGTAATAAATGGCAAAGTCCTCCATTTATAAAAGTAGCCATTTACCAAAACCTGCTTGCTACCTTTGACTCTTGTCACCAGAGGCCTTTGTTATCTTGTATCTCTTTAAAAACATAAAAAAACAAACAAACAAAGCTAGACATACCACTTTCCTTCTGAACATTGTCTTAATTAGTTACGAGGCTCAGAACCACTACAGCTATTTCAATATCATCCTGAGAAAGCCACCAGCGCCTAAATGAGGGCAGTGATAAGGGAGTCACAGGATGTGGAGCCAAAGCTTCTTGATTGCATCAACCCTGAAGACTGCTCTGTTTCTGTATTTCCAGTTATTTGAACAATGCATTTCTTTTATTATTTGAAAAATTGAGAAAAGTATTTTAACAATGTAGTATTTTATAGATGGAAACTAGCTACTTGAATTAAGTCTGAGCAGCAGGTAAAATGTAAACAATCTGGTTTTAAAAATTAACCAAAACTAGAAAAACTATGTTTTTTCCCCAAAAGCACAATAATTAAAGAAAATATTCTAGTGCCAAATTTTGAGTAGATAAAAATAGGATGCCCAAATGACAGCAAAATGATTCCCCTTTATCTTCATTGAGATAAGCCCCATTAGGATGGTTAGGAAACTAAAATTTTATAGTTTCACAGCTGATTCAATGATAACAAGCCACTATTCATCTATATCACCAGAATCATAAACAGATTGTGCTGAGGTTTTTTGAAAATATTAACATAAGTACAGTAAGCATTTGTATGATTTCTTTGCACAAGGATTCTTAATCTGTTCAAGAACAGAGTAACTTTTAATTATATTTTTGAAATTACAAAAGTATATTACAAAACTATACCAAAGACATAGAGACTATTCCTATGTTAAATATATGCCTGGTTTAGTCAATCTCATCCACATGTATAAATTTAAAGAACTGTTGCAGGAATCCACTCTACCAAAAATGAAAACATAAGTATGATTTGTAATTTTTGCCTTATTTTTGTGCATGCAATCACTCCTTCCCCACTTTACATTTTAAACAAAAATGTTATTACCAAATCTTTTGTTAAAAATGCTGGTGAGCAGCCCTGGCTGGTGTGGCTCAGTGGACTGAACACTAGCCTGAAAAACAAAGGGTTGTTTGTTCAATTCCAAGTCAGAGGACATGCCTGGGTTGCTGGTCAGGTACCCAGTAGGGAGCGTGTGAGGTGCAACCACACATTGATGTTTCTCTCCCTCTCTTTCTATCTCCCTTCCCCTCTGTCTAAAATTAAATAAATAAAATATGTTTTAAATGCTGGTAAGCAGAGAAGTCAAGTCATTTGTGTAAACACGCACAGTTACTGACACAGCTGGGATAGTCATTCAGATTTGTCTGATCTCCAAAGCACAGTTTCTATGCAAATTCCAAAGAAACCGGTTTCTTTTTGATAGGGAAGGAAAGAAGGAAGAAAAATAAGAAAAAGGGAGAAAATGAAGGAAAAATGAAGGAAAAAAAGAATTACAAGAGAAGGTTAGTGGTTTCATGTGGGAATATATTGGAGATAATAGTATTTGAGTAGGTCTATGTATAGAGTTGTAGTTACTGATGTATATGCCATAGAGTAGGTAAAACTCATTAAGAAGTATGATACAGTTCAAATAATGAAGGGAGGTATGAGAGGGATTTAGTGCTTGGTCAGGACTAAATCCACCAGCACCCACCAAGCCACCACAAATACACATTGTCTGAGTGAAAGAGTATACACGATATGCAAATTCATCTTACTAGCCTACAATTCCTCCATTTCCACCCTTCTAACAAGATTGCCACCTTAATTTCCTCTCTGGTCTGTGGTGCCTGAGATGTAGTCTTTTCTCTTAAAGATGTTATAGCCTAGTAGGGGAACATAAGAGAAATACATAAATAATCCATAGTGTAAACTAGAGAAAAATGTTCCATAACATAGCTAAGGCTCAAATGAAATTTTAGCTCAAAGGTAAATGGGTAGGCAGAGACTAGGAAATGCCCAGCTGAGAAATAGCTGTTTGTTTCAATGTATCCCTGGTAAAGGCCATAGGATTAATTATGCCCCAGACTACAGTCACAAGAGAAAACTATTGGCATTTATCTATCACAGACATAAAAGAAGGACTGTTAAAAAGTCTTCCAGGTATTGCCCATGCCTGATGTAATCCCATCTTGTTGATCATATCCTTCAGATTTGAATGATTATGCACATAGAATATTTTTCTATGTGGTACCCAGGGATTACCTCTCCTTAGATTCAGTATGGTCAACATCAAATTTATAGTGCTGTTCTACCTTTTCTCCATGCTTTCATTAAAAGTATCCTCTTAGAATTATAATTTTAGTACACAGAAATGACTTTAATTGGCAGGAACAAAAGACTTCAGAGAAGACATTAATTTGAGATGGACTTTGGAGAGTGACTACTATTTTTATATGGAAATAAGGATAGAAGGATAGCCCTGAAAGGAAGCGCAGCATGGCCAGAGGCAAAGGATGAGGTAACATAGGTCATTTTTTAAAAGTCAGCAGTCTTATTTCATTTAAACATAGGTAAAATGTAAAAGAAACATAGTAGATGAAGTTTGGTACCATACTATAGACAACCTTAAATGCCACAGTCAATGATTAATGCTTCGTTGGCTGGCAGTGGGAAGGCACTGTAGATTTTTGAACATGGCTGCAATTTGATTAGAGTTGCCTTAAAGAAGATCTCTCCAACAGTGTGTGTAGCATGCAACGGAGTAAAGAGAGTTGCATAGTGTGAGACCAATTAGGAAGTTATTAGAGTAGCCTGGGATGAAAAGTAATGAGTTTTAACCAGAGTGTTGGCAGTGGAAGCAGATAGGAGGGGGCAGGTGAAAAAGATACTGAGAAAGAATCAAGAGCACTTGGAAATTGATTGCATGCAAACAGACAGGGACAGAAGGGAGAGAAAGGAGTCTAGGGTGACTGGAGTGCTCAAGCCTGAGTGACTGGGAGAGGTACTATTAATAGAAAAAAGGAGTGTTAAAAATTATACTTTAAGAAGGATGTATATTGATTATACAACAAGGATATCCAGTTGGAGATGTGAATCCCATATTTGGAAACACAGATCTGGAGTTCGGACTATAATTTATGGTCGCATTTAAGAACTGACTGGAAAGAAGCTATAACAGAAGCCCCTAGATTGGATAAAATACACAGTGAATTGTTATATACAATTATACACAGATTCACAATATGGATGCCTTCTAAGAAATGTGTTGTTTGGTGATTTCATCCTTCTGCAAACATCAAAAAGCGCACTTACACAAACCTAGATGATGTAGCCTACAACAAAACTAGACTATGTGAAATAGACTATTGCTCCTAGGCTACAATTATATACAGCATATTACTGCACAAAACAATATGAGATTAACTCAAGCACAAGAGAAAATTATACAGTCAAGTGACTGTACACACAAGATGTATAATTTCACTACTGGCATAAAAACAGCATACCATTTTACAGCAAACTTTTTTAATAAGCATAAGGAGTACACTCTAAAATAATAAAAAATATGGTACAGTAAACACATACACTAGTAGCATAGCTGTTTATTATCATTATCAAGTATTATGTACTATATATAATTGTATGTGGTGTCTTTTTAGTGATTGATTTGAAAGGAAGGGGGAGAGAAAAACAGAGAGATATCAATTTGTTGTTCCACTTATCTATACATTCATTGATTGATTCTTTTATGTGCCTTGACTAGGAATCAGACCCACAAACTTGCCATATCAGGACAATATACTAACTAACTGAGGCCAGAGCCTGTATGTGGTATATTTCATGTGACCGGCAGAGCAGTAGATTTGTTTACACCAGCATTGCCATGAACATGTGAGGAATACATTGCACTATAAAGTTATGAAGGCTTCAATATCACTATGCAATAGGAATTTTTCACCTCCATCACAATCTTATAGGACCACTGTCCTATATGCTGTCTGTTGTTGACCAAAACATTGTTATATGGCACATGACTATATAATGAGAGGGAAGATAACATTCTTCCAGATGTGAGTAAGAGGAGGTGGGAGCGGAAAAGATAAACTGTGGCAGCTCAATGAATAGAACTGTGGAAGAAAGAGTAGTAACTAAAAGAGAAATTCCACTTGTTACTAGACAGAGCAATGAAGTAGGCCCCTGTTAAAATGCCCCCAGAAGTCAAAAAAGAAAGTAGAGAGCTCTCCAAGAGAAGAAAAAAGACACTGTTGAAGGTACAAACACAAGACACAAACTTAGGCTTACCAACCTGGAATGTCTTTGAAGGTATATAGATATTATTATTACAGACAAGTAGTTTCTGCTCTGTATTATATATTTGGCTATGGGTTCATGTAAAGCTATAACAGGTTAGCCTTAAACTGAACTTGAGTAATCAGTAGATCAAAATTTCCACATATGTTCCTTTTACTTTAATTCAAAGCATCGTTAAATTAAATATGGGATGCATTTTTACTGTCCTTTAATCTATGTCTTCTGGGATTTTAAATAACATTTTCTAGTCAGTCACAGCTACATTTAAATTGTATATTAAGGGTCTGGCAACTTCATAAAAACAAGGACATTCAGAGTGAGTGCTGAAATCATTGACCTTAACTTACCCTACCAAAACCTTTGAAAAAAGTTTTTTTTCCTTTTTGTGTGGTTTTCATATTTTTAGATAATATACACATATGAAAAATCAAAGTGCAAACTTAGCTGGCTAATTAAAGTGGCCAAAAAGACAGGGCTAATGGAAGAGAATGAATGATATATGAATGAAAAATAGGAAAATTTCTACATTCCCTATGCATATTACCCTAAATTTTTTTTCTTTACATCTTTAAATTAAGATTTTTTTCTTCTTGAGGAAAGTAATTTTGCATTTAGCTTCTGGTCATCTGTTTGTGAAGGGGGAAACTGGACATAATCTTTAACCAGGCAATTATTGTTTCTATTATTTTTCCTTCCCTGCTTGATGTTTTCTATCTTATTCTCTTCTCAACATGTCCTTCTTCTGAGATTGGACTTCATATCTCTTAATTTACTTTCTAACCAATTTCCACAAAACCTGACTACCTTGTTTTCTCTGTTTTGCTTGACTTTTCTCCTTTAAGAATGTTTTTCTCTTTTAAGGTAAAAACTAGCTAATCAGAAAAAAACTTATGGGAACTATATTGTATTATTGATTTTTGCTGTGTGCTTGAAAGTGGTTAGAACTTATTCTAGCCTATGCTATCTTTCTTCACAGGTAACATATCTATTTGGAGGGACTTTGGGCAATTCATCTGTGCTCCCTGGAATTTAGTTCCTCTGTCTGGGAAATGAGGAAGTTGATGAACTATTATATCAACATTTCTGTGTTTTCTAAATCTTTATTTTTAAAAAGTTGACTTTAAAGATATTTCTCTTATATGCTTAACCAAAGATACTGTTAAAATGTCAACTTTGGAGCATGCAGAAAATAGGATAATAAACTTGAGGAAGATAATGTTTTCTACCGTTGATATCATATTCTAGATAACTGCAGATTCTGCTCACCTGTAAGTCTGTCCCTGAAAGGGAATGTATTTACTTTTGCAGACATTTGAAACAAAATACCAATACTCTTTAAAAACTTGGCTTTTTATTTGTTTACCAAAATATTTTAAAGTGAAAAATGTTTTGGGTTGAAATGGCTCTTTAGTATGTATTTTCTGTCCTCTCTTTTTTCTTACCCTGTCAGTGTTATCTTTTCCTAATTATTCCTAGTACCTGGGAAAAGTCAATTCAGTTGTGAAGGATAACAAAATCACACATTTATAACTAATCAGCATGAATAATCATGTAATCTGTGTGTTTCTAATAAAGGTCAATATGGATACTAAAGAGTCTGACAGTATTTTATTTAGTATTTTCAACATGCATCATTTTCCTGTCACAAGGATTATTTTTCAATTCCAGTAGAGAGTATGGCTGCATTCAGGCTGAGGGTTTTTTTTTTTTTCAGAATAGTTCAGTTATTCCAGCTGCAGATTAACCTTTTCAAAAGTATATTCACTTAGGAAACACTTTTTTTACTTCAGCTCCTCATAAAGTTTTACAGTGATTGGCTTTGCATAGATTCTCTGAATTGTTGCTAACAACCATAGTACACAGAGGTTCTCTGCTTGTTCCTTCTACCGTAAATAAAGGTTCTTAACAGGTAACAATATTTTTAGCACCTTTTTATTATCAGCCATTTGGTCATTAAGATCTGAAGGGAAATAGAGTTGCCTTGCTATTTATAAAAATATAAGTAACAGAGTAATGTCCTTACTTAGATTACAGATCCAATCTTACCATAAGTTTTACTTATAAATGCATTCTCAAGTGATTCTTCACAGTAGAAACAATTATTTCTAATTTCTACCTAAAGAAATGAGCAGATTTTTCCTGATCTCATAGTGGCAATCAGTGGAAGCCTGAAAACCTGTGAGAACCAATCCAGTATTCAAACTTCCTGCAATGGTCATAGTCTTCTTTAAAAATCTGGTAGAACTTCATGAAGACTCAGTTTTCCAGTTTGCAAAATTTTAGGACCTTTTATTAGGTTAATTCAAAATCAAAACATGGAAATAGCAAAAACAATGTCTCAGTTTAGCTCAAAGGTTTACACTTTTACAAGTTTTATATGATGTCTGTCCAGAAGGTATCCAGCCATGTAATATGAAAAATAGAGACATTTACTAAAGAGGATACATGATACAAGAAACGTTGTACATAGGACAATCACTCCTATCTCTCCTTCGAAGTAGGCACCTTGGGACCTCACACAGTTTTCCCACTCACCATCAGCTGCCCTGTCTTATTTTCCTGAATCTCATGGAGAGTTTGAAATCTCTTCCCTTTCAAAGGTGATTTTAGTTTTTGGAAAATCCAGAAGTCATAAGATGCCAAATGTGGGCTGTAGAGGAGCTGACTCCCTGGGGTGATTTGATGTTTCACCAAAAATCTACATGAGATGTGATGCAAGAGTAGGCATATTGTTGTGATGAAGCTGCCAATCACCAGATGCCCATAGCTGCAGTCTTCTGAATCATCTGAATACTCTGTGTAGAAAAATGTTCAAGCTTAAAGCAAAATTTGATGCAGATTCACTGCTCTACTCACTCAGTCATTTTGAGTGTGATGGCAACACAGTACACATGTTCACTCAGTGGTGTCTACCACCTCCACTGACTAGTATGGTGAAGTCATTGTTCATGCATACATATGCCAGTCTACTCTCCTTGGCTGCTAATTTACATTGATTTCACAAAAATCATTCTCATTGTATTAACAATAGCTGGACTCTTTCCAGAAAGATCTCATGTAAACATTTCTCTATGTATGATACCCTGTTCAGTTCTCACCCATCACTAGTCCTTTGTAAGTAGAAATGGTTATTATCATGAAATATTTTTAAAAATGGCTTTGCATAGTAACCTTGACCCATAATTTGGAGTAATTAGTTCTCATAGTCTTCATCTGATGAACCTATCTTCCTATTTGGGATCCTTGATGCTTTATAATAATCATTCAACCCAATGAATATTGCAATATTCACATCTGAATCAACATGCTCTTTCTGGCTTTTCATGTGGAGAGTACTTATCAGAATTCTATATATCCTTTTCTACATCTAGCATTAGTAGATTAGATAAGAAATTGCAAAAATATCTGGAAAAAAAGACTTCCAACCAAGATGGAGGCATAGGTAGATAGATACATTTGCTTTCTCACACAAGGAAAAGAAGGACAACAACAAATTTAAATATAAAAGAACAACCATAAATACTAGAAAATTGAACCGTATGGAAGTCTGACATTCAAAGTCATGAAAGGCAAGGACCTACACCCAAAATTACTCTATCCAGAAAAGCTATCATTTAGAATGGAAGGTCAGATAAGGTCAAGTTAAGAGAGTTTATTATCACTAAGCCCTTGTTTTATAAAGTGCTAAAAGGAATTACCTAAGAAAAGTAAATTGATCAAAACTATGAATAGTGAAATGACAACAAACTCACAACTATCAACAACTGAATGCAAAAAAACAAAAAGGAACTAAGCAAACAACAAGAAAAGGAACAGAATCACAGAATTGGAGATCACATAGAAGGTTATCAGCAGGGAAGGAGAGGAGGCAGACTGGGGGAAAAGGTACAGGAAATAAGAACCATAATGGGTCAGTAGAAAATAGGGGGATATTAAGAATAGTATAGGCATTGGAGAAATCAAAGAATTTATATGTACTACCATGGACATGAACAAAGGTGGAGAATGCTGGTGGAAGGAGGGTACAGGATGAGGGGATAGAGGGGAGAGAAAAAACGGGGCAACTATAATAGCATAATAAATAAAACATACTTAAAACAAAAAATACATTAAAAATCTATAAATTTTGAAACAAAATAATTTAGACCAGAGCAGGACTAAAATTTGCATTACATACTCTTGAATTTATAAAAATAAAGTCTTTATCATTTTGCTGGTTAAAAACAAATACCTCAAAAATCATGATAAGGTATGCATATCCCAATCCAGAAGTAAAATGTGAAACATTATAAGGTAAAATAATATTCATATTATTGCCATGTAATACTTTAATGTTATTAGAAGTGTAGTAACTATAAAAAATTACAGAAATTCAAAATATTGTGGTGTATATTACCACAAGATATGTACTCCATCATTTAATTTCTTTGTTTGCTATCCAGCATATCTCATCCAAATTTCTTCTGAGTTCCTAATATTAGTCTTGTTCAATATATATTCTCAATATAAAATAAGTTTTTCTCAGTCTACAATAATAACATTTGGACCAACAGATCAAAAACTAAATGGCATAAATGAGCATATTACAAAAGAAAAGGATAATTGGTAATGGGTACCCATTCTTCTTTGGGAGAAATGGGTAATCCTCACTATTTAACTTGGTAAAGGAATTGAAGCATGGTAAATTTCAGTGTTTACAAGGATGTGAAAAAAACAAAGTCCCATAAAATTAAAAGTAGCAGTGATAACTAGTGCAAATTTTCTCACAGGCATTTTGACAACATGACACTACGTACTTTAAAGCAATAATTCTAGACCTAGGAATTTAGCCTAAGATAAAGTAAAACAAAAAGAAAGAAAGAAATCCAAGATTAATCCATATGTATAGTCATCAAAAGTGTTTGCCATAATAGGTTTTAAAAAATGGCAAGGAGAGAAATTTAGATGTTCAATAACAGTGGATTGATTAAATTAATGATAGTACATTTTTGTTATAAAATGAGGTATACAATTAATTTTCAAATTACATTTAAGATGAATGTTTGTGATATATTAAATGTAAAATGGTTTATAAATATAGATGTACAGAAAATATTATAAAGAATGTTATATATCTATAAATTTAACTATGTATATAGAAAAAGATATATACCAAAATGTTAACAGTTGGTATCTTTGGATGCTGGGATAAATAATTTTAATTTTCTTCCTTGTATATTTTTGTAGTTAATATCTGCAGGTATGTTCCATACTATCACAAAATTAAATGTGATTTTAGAGATTCTACTTTAATTTAATTCATTTTATCTACTACATAGTATTTTAACATGTTATGAAAATATTCACATTTAAATGTAATTATGTAGTATTCAAATATATTTAAATTTTATAACATTTTTATTGTTACAATATTAATAATAATTGTAGGAAACACTGAGAATGTAACTCAATTTAAAGAATAAAAATGTCAGTAAATTTACTGCCTCATGTTAAGCATGTTATTTATGTAAGGACAAGCTCTGTGTGCCTTTTGTGTGTGTACATGTGTGTAATGCTCACAATTTTGTATTTCAAAATGAGGTCACACTTTACAATGATATTTTTAATTACTTTCAGTGAACATTTTTAACATTGTTAAATGTTCTTCAACATCATGTTTAATGATTTCTTAGTATTTCCTTTGTATGGGTATATGGTATTCTTATCTAATAAGTGCTCTATTATTGGGTATTTTGTGTGTTGCTGTTTCTTAATGTTATAAATAACAACTTAAAGTGTTTTTGTAATAATAATGTAGTACACATACATTATTCCCATATTACAAATTCACATATTAAGGAAAAGAGTGCTCTGGCCAAGTAGGTCAGTTAGTTAGAGCATCATTCTGATATGCCAAGGTTGAAGGTTCAGTCTCCTGTCAGGGCACATACAAGAAGCAACTAGCAGACTGATACAACCATTATGGAAAACAGTATGGAATTTTCTCAGAAACTAAAATTGGACTTGCCTTTTGACCCAGCAATTCCACTGCTAGGATTGTATCCTAAGAACCCTAAAACACCAATCCCAAAGAACGTATGCACACCAATGTTTGTAGCAGCACAATTTACAATAGCCAAGAGTTGGAAGCAACCTAGGTGCCTGTCAGTAAATGAATGGATCAAAAAACTATGGTACATATACACAATGGAATTTTATGCTGCAGAAAGAAAGAAGGAGCTCCTACCTTTTGCAACAGCATGGATGGAACTGGAAAGCATTATGCTGAATGAAATAAGCCAGGTGTTGAAGGACAAATACCATATGATCTCACCTCTAACAGGAAGCTAAACAACAAAACAAACAAGCAAGCAAAATATAACTAAAGACACTGAAATAGAGAACAGGCTGACAGTGACCAGAGGAGAGAGGGGAGGGAATTTCAGGGGAAATAGGGGAGGGATTTAGAGGAACATATATAAAGGATACATGGACAACAACTGAGAAGGGTGGAAATGGGAGGGAGGGGGAGCACAAGGGTGGGATGGGATGGGAGTAATAGACAAAAAACTGTACTTGAAAAATAATTAAATAAAAATTTTGAGAGAAAAAAGAAACAACTAATAAGTACACAAATAAGATAACTAAGTGGGCTAGCAAATCTCTTTCTCTTTCTCAAAAACAGCAAATTAAAACATTTTTAAAAAGAGAATACCAAGTTTCATAACTTTTGATTAACATTGACACATTTTCTTCAAAAAACACTTACTGTATATTTGTTCCCACAAATTATGTATGACAATGTCCTTTTTTCACCTTTACCAGGAAAGAATATTATTTCTTAAAATGTTTTGTTGATTTGAATGAAAATTATTATTTACTTTTTTTATTTACAATTTTTCTTTGGGTAGCCCTGCCAATTTTCTCTTTACATTCATTATCCATTTAATATTCTTTTTTACTGCATTCTCCTTTCCTGACTTTTGCCCATTTTTGTATGCCTTGTTTATCTTCTTTTTATTAATACCCAAGAGCTCTTCTTACACTGAGTAACCTTAGTTTGGGATTTATTCTACATGCATTTTTTGTATTTAATCAGTCACTTTCAGTTTTGTGCATGCTGTTACACTTAATCATTAACATATATTTGAGTTTCCTCATCTACATATTCTCTAATTGTTTTTCAATATTTTTTTATAGATAGGCAGCACAAATATTATTTAACCTAATATTTTGGGTTCTCATCTGTAATTTTGTCATATTCTATGCATATACTTTATTGTGATGTTATTTTTAAGGCACTATCTCCAAACAAATGAAATGTCCAAAACCTATCTATAACTGCATAGGTTTCTCTTAAAAGCATCTGCAATTCTGTCAAGCATTTCCATATAAAACAAAAGATCAGCCAGATACATAAAGTGGAAATAAGAAAATATAGAGCTGACAGGTAGATTCCTACTGCCCTTTGCTGTGATTTCCTGAAAATTCTATATCAAATTCATGGCTAGTGTTGAACCACATGCCTTGTCCCTTTTCAGACATTCTTTTCCAAAAAGGATATCTAATAACTTTATGAAAGTATGTGCAGAAGAATAATTGTAAGCCTTCTCCACCAAGACTTTCAGTACTGAGTGTCTGAATTTCATATTGTAAATCTGCCTCTGAATTTATATTTTGGAGGGTTAAATGGAACTGAGAAGCAATGAGAAGGATTAGTTTATTGCTTTTTCTCCCCATGCACTAATGGGTTATATGCACTATCCATAGGCTCCTGAAGTCTAACTAGCTTACAACATGTCAGAAATTGCACCTTTAGGATTTACATAGGTGTAACCATTAATGGATTGTATGCACAAACATTACTTATGTACTTATAATACAACTCCTTCCATTATAAAGTTTTCAAATTACAAACTATGTTTAAATAAAGTATAAATTCAAGAAATTTTAAGTTGGAAAGAATGACCTAATTCAACTATCATAGGAAAAAACAGAGGCTTAGAGATCTGAAACGACTTGCCTGAGGGGAACTCCTGAGTTTGTAATTTTTCAAGAATCAGCATTACTGTCAGAAAAAGATGCCTAGAATAAAGATGTCAGTAAGTATGGACACCTTAAGGTACACCATAGTGGTTTTTGTTTGTTTATATGGTTGTTCAAGCACAGTTTTCTGCCTTTTCCCCCAACTCCAGCCCAACACACCAGACCTCCGCACCCCCCTCCTCTGTTTCCACCCCCCTTGATATGATCCACCTTTCCTTTTAATTGTTCTTGAAGAGCCTTCACTCTTTTCCCCTGAAATTACCTCCCCTTTCTCCTCACCTGTTCTCAATTCCAGTGTTTTTAGTTATACTTTGTTTGTTTGTTTGTTTGTTTGTTTTGTTGTTTAGGTTCCATCCACCTGTTAAAGGTGAGATCATATGGTATTTGACTTTCACCACCTGGCTTATTTTGCTTAGCATAATGCTTTCCATGTCCATCCATGCTGTCTCACAGGGCAGGAGTTCCTTCTTTCTTTCAGCTGCATAAAATTCCATTGTGTAAATATGCCATATTTTTTATCCATTCATTTATGGATGGGCTCTTAGGTTGCTTCCAGCACTTTGGTGTTGTAATTGTGCTGCTATGAAGTTTGAGGTACATAGGTTCTTTTGGATTGGTGTTTCAGGGTTCTTAGTATAAAATCCTAGCAGTGAAATTGCCAGGTCAGAAGGCAGTTTCATTTTCAGTTTTCTGAGGAAATTCTACACTGTTTTCTATAGTGGTTGCACCAGTCTGCAACCCCACCAACAATGCATTAGAGTTCCCTTTTCTCCACAACCTCTCCAATGCTTATTTGTTGCTTTGTTTATGACGGCCATTCTGACTGGCGTGAAGTGATATCTCATTGTAGTTTTAATTTGCATCTCTCTGATAGCTAGAAGCATCTTTTCATATATATTTGCACCCTCTGTATGCCTTCTTTGGAGAAGTGTCTGTTCAAGTCCTTTGCCCACTTTTTAATTGGGTTGCTTGTCTTCTAAGAGTGGATGGAGACGTGTGAGTTCTTTATATATTTTGGAGTTTAAACCCTTGTCTGAGGTATCATTGGCAAATATGTTTTTCTATAAGGTTGGTTCTCTTTTTATTTAATACTGTTTTCTTTAGCTGTGCAGAAGCTTTTTATTTTGATGAGATTCCATTTGTTTATTCTTTCCTTTATGTCCCTTGCTCTAGGGGACATATCAGTAAAAGCGTTGCTGCGTGAAATATCTGAAATTTTCCTGCCTATGTTCTCCTCTAGGATTTTAATAGTGTCATGGCTTATATATAAGTATCTCCATCTTGAATTCATTTTTGTGTATGGTGTAAGTTCGTGCTTGAGTTTCATTTTTTTACATGTAGCCATCCAGCTCTCCCAATGCCATTTGTTGAAGAGCCTGTTTTTACTCAATTTTATGCTGCTGTCCCCTTTGTAAAAAAATTAATTGACTGTAGAGACATGGGTTTATTTCTGGGTTCTCTGTTCTGTTCTCTTGGTCTGTCTGTTTTTATGCCAGTACCAGGCTGTTTTTATTATAGTGGCCTTGTAAAACTGTTTGATATTGGGTATTGTGACCCCTCCTACTTTGTTATTCCTTCTCAAAATTGAAGCAGCTCTTGGTGTCACTTGTGGTCCCTTATAAATTTTTGAGGTGTTTGTTCTATATCTGTGAAATATGTCATTGGTAATTTAATAGATATTGCATTTAACCTATAAATTGCTTTGGGTAGTATGGACATTTTAGTGATGCTAATTCTTCTGATCCATGAACATGGTATATGTTTCCATTTGTTTCTGTCTTACTTACTTTCTTTCTTCAGTGTTCTGTAGTTTTCTGTACACAGGTTTTTTACCTCCTTGGTTAGATTTATTCCTAGGTACTTTATTTTTCTTGTTGCTATATTAATTGGGATTTCTTTCTATTTTCTGTTTCTGATATTTCATTATTGGTGTGCAAAAATGCCTTGGATTTCTGGATGTTGACTTTGTATCCTGCTGTTTCACCAAATTCATTTGTTAGGTAGAGCAGTTTTTTGGTGGTCTATAACATTTTTTATGTACACTATCATGTCATGTACAAACACAGACAGTTTTTTTCTCCTTTCTAATTTGGATGCCTTTTATTTCCTTTTCTTGTCTGATTCCTGTGGCATAGTGGTGTTAATACAGAAAGATCCAATCAGATGACTGTGAAGGAGTATGGGCGAGACACAGGAGGAGGTTCCTGGAGGCTACAGCAAATAGTCTAGGACAGGATTGACAGAGAAGCTGAATGCCTCCAGAGTGCATAGAATTATGGGCCAGAAGATTTAAAATAAAAAGAGGGCATAATTTACAGGAACTAGTATAAAGGACACATGGACAACAACTAAGGAAAGTGGAAATGGGAGAGAGGTGGGGAGCACTGGGGGTGGGTGGGCTGGTATGGGAGTAAAAGACAGAAAACTGTTATTGAACAACAATTAAATACATTTTAATAAATCAATAAATAATTGGGGGGGAAGAGTGCAGAGACTGGCTTTTGGGCTCTCTTCTTGAGGATGCTTGGATGAATTTGCTGCAGCTGCCTGGATTTATCAAAGGAAATTTTTGGATGAGAAGGAACTCCAGGCACAGCCTAGGATCAGACTGGCTGGCAGAGGGTGGCCAGATTATTATTCTTCGTGTTCTATATTGGTCGAGATCTGAGGCAGAAGCCTGCCATTCTTCCAATATTTGTGTTGTATGTTGTTTAGCTTGTAAATTGACCCTACAAAAATAAGATTATTAAAAATTAATGGGGGAATGATAGGAGAACTCAGGTGTTAAAGAGTTTGACTTTAATTGATAATTTTGTGATTAAAAGCTGTAACTAAACAGTTAAAGACTTTAGCCTTAATTGATAGACTTAAGTAACTAATGCATGTGGAAAGCTGCTATTCTAAACTTGTGTAGCTTTTGAATAAAGGCTCCTTTCCTTTATCACTGAACCTCTGCCTCCAGAATTTTGCCTAGAGGGCAGCAAGATACTACTTGCTGTTTGGTAACACTGTGATTTAGGCGAGACCTCCCTTTACTTTCCTTAGCTGTACATTGCATGAAATTCCACCAGTGTATTCCTCTAGGATGAGGAATAATTCAAGGCATATCAACTAAAATATTGTAATGGACATCTGAGATTAAAATTTTGTATAGAATGAGAAATGATCCGGAATAATTTAAGAAAAAAAGTGTGTGTTTACTTGGCAATGCTGTGAAAGGCCAAGATGAAGTATACAGGGTTCCTTAGCTAAAACACCTTAGAAAGGTTTAAATGTTGGAGTAAAGCAAAGCTTCTGTTCATCCTTTTATTAGGTGTCAATGGTAGAAAGAGCATATTTGGGTTCTAGTTCTTTTATTTCATCCTCATGGTACTGTGTGGCACATTTACTTATACAACTAAAAGGGTCAACATTAACAAAGTACTAATTTGAAGCACTGTTTTAGTACTAATTCAGAGAGATGAGTCGTCCATGAAGATCCACAAGACTCTTTTTTACAGTATGCTCTTTCTTAAATGATTTGTAAAATGTTCAAATTGGAAGGGCTTTCAGAGATCATTTAGTCTAAACTTTTTTTTTTTATCTTACAGGAAAGAAATTTGATTCCCAGAGAAAGACGATGATTAACACAAAGGCCTTTATATGGCAGTGTTAGGTAGAGTAGAACTCTGGTCTTCTGGATACCATGCCATTGAGTGTGTGTCTACCATACTGCTTCTCACCAAGACAATCATATTGATAGGGGAACAAAAGAGTTAAAGATTCTTCACCTTTCATGATAGGCTTAAGTGATTAATACATGTGGAAAGCTGTAATTCAAGAGTGAAATATTTGAGCCTTAGTTGGTAGGCTTAAGTGACTAATGCAGTGGAAAGCTGTTGTTCAAGGAACAGGAATGCATGACCATGTAACTTCAGGAAATCCACAAGAGATTCAGCCTTTGTACTACAGGGAAGTTGAGCTACTGTGTTCTAGGGAGGGACCACCCATGATGCAGATAAATAATTGTTGATCCTCAGATGAAGAAGTACTAGGAAAATCACTGCTGGACTGCAACTCTTACCCAATTAGCCCTCTCCCCAAACCCTTATCTATCATTCTATCAAATCAATCCTTTTTCCAAATCCCTTACCCACCCTTTCTTCTCCTTATAAGATCAGCTTGAAATGACATGTTAAGATGGTTTTTGAGGGTATTTAACCCCCTGCCCATCTTCTCAGATCACCAGGCATCTGAATAAAGATGCCTGCCCATCTGAATCTCATAAAGATTCAATCCTTGCCTCTACTTATTGGTTCTGGTAGTAATAGGCAGCATAAACTCTGAACTTTCCGGTTTCAAAACCAGATAAAGAGACCTTCTTATGTCAGGATATTTAGAACCCCCCCATATCCAAGACTTGTTTTGCTTTCATTAAATTTCTGGAATTATCTCCTTGTATATGTGTTTCCTTCCCTTTCTCTTCTTCCCTTCCTTCCTTCCTCCCTCCCTTCCTTCCTTCCTTCCTTCCTTCCTTCCTTCCTTCCTTCCTTCCTTCCTCTCTTTCTTCCTCTCTTTCTTTCTTCTTTCTTTTCTTTCTTTCTTTCTTTCTTTCTTTCTTTCTTTCTTTCTTTCTTTCTTTCTTTCTTTCTTTCTCTCTCTCTCTCTTTCTTTGTAGAGCCAAACAAGGTGCTAGTTATTCTCTCAGCCCAAATTTTATTGCCCTGGGAGCTTCAGTGGGAATAATACAGTATTGCTCTAGTGCTAGGTGAAACCATTTTCTAGAAGTGAATTTATGATACATAATACTCATGTAGACAATAATAGCAGTGGTTCTGACTTGAATGGAAATATCACTGTAATTAATTAAAATAAATATTTTATGTGGAACCTAGCATTGAATATGATGTGTATCTTATAAGTGATTTGTCAGATTTTAAAGCAAAAATGCGTTGCAAAAGCTGTCATGAAGGTGAAAATCAAATGTCTAAGTTTAACAGTAAAATAAAATTTTCATTTTATATTTGTATTGTGTTTTAAAGTTTTTAAAAGCAACTCCAAAAGTCTTTATGATCATGCTGGAGTCTCATAATAACCATGTGAAATAGGCAGCACAGGTATATTCCTTGCAGTCAATGCAAGTATATAGTTTTTACAGATTTGTAGTACAACTATAGCCCAGAGAACACTAAAGGAATTTGGTAGTAAGTGGCTGCAACAGGACTGCAATCTAAGTCTTCTGATCTGTGAGTCAGTATACTTTCTAATATTATTGATATTGCTTAAAGTAAATAATCTCCATTAATAATGTGTCCACGTTTAAACTGCACAAATTCCTATAGAAATGCCATGCAAAACTTTATAATTCAAAACACTGGGTGCAGGTGTCCTATTAAGTAGAAGTCACATTTTTTTTAAAAGTCACATAAAAAAAGTCACACATTTTTTACTGGAAAGCTATCATATGTGTATGTCTTTTTGTGGGACTCAGAAGATAAAATAATCTGGAATGATTGCTAAAAGTTTTCTCATGTATGTTACAACATATATAGAAATTTGGATCACTAGAGTATAGTTGGTGTTGAAAATGGAAAGAACAAGAAGAGAGAAAAGGAGAGGAGAGAGGGAGGAAGGGAGTGAGGAGGAGAGGGAAAGATAGAGAGAGATGCGCATAACCTACGACATAGCAGAAATATTTAGGAATGACTTACCAGTCCTATCCAGAAATGCCAAGTAGAAGAAAGCAGGTATGTAGAAATCAAAACTATATGTCCCACAGATCCTCTATCCTCTTTTTAGGATATCCATTTGAGATTCAGGAAGAATTATGTAGATATTTTGCTACTCATGTGTTAGTGTCCCTTATAATTAAAAAGAATAGGTTCTACTCAGGTTTTTAGGAACCAGTGAAAATTAAGCATTTCTGGGCTGAGTATCAGGGGATTAACTATAATAAGGCTCCAGTATGAAGGGGAAAGTGATAAGCATATTTGAGCTATTATTGTTAGAAATGAATATGAAAATATGATGCAGATTATAAGATTTAAAAATCAAGGGGCTCATTTTGGGATTACTCATCTGATTCAATGACAAGGAAAAGGGAAACTTCATCTCTTTTGTACTCTCATAGCATAATAGATCTTCCCTACTGACTTTTTATGCTTTATCATGCTTATTTGTGTCCTATTCCCAATAGACTGGAAAATCTATGAGGGCATAAAGTATGCCTAAATTGTTCTCTGCTTTACCCCTAATGTCTGTATAGTGCTAGACATAGAGTATGATTTCAAAATATCTGTTAATGGAAAGAAGAAAAGGAAAAAGAGAGACTGGAAAGAAGGATGGAAGGAAGGAAGGAGGGACATACCTAGAAAAGAAACAAAATCACAAGAGACTAATCTTGTTATACCTAATTGCATTTTTATCTGCTTAAATTTATATTCATCATGATAGGAATGTAGACCAAAACAGCATTAAAATATGTTATGATCACTTTTTTACATATTACACTTCAATAAATAGTAAAAATATGTTGTAAATTTTATAAAATGCATTCAAATATTTACAGATTCATAGTGAATACTCTTCACTAAATGAATTATCCTTGTAGTAACTTTAAATTTCTTTCTCCATAATAATACTTTAATACTTGTTCTAAAAATATGCCACCAAGTTCCTATAAACATTTCATTATATATTCAAAACTAAGCTTAACCTTCAAAAATATTTTATATGTGCGACCTTGGTCAGCCCGCCGCTGCTGGGATCGCCGCTGGGGCCTGCACAATCCATCTCACTGCTCACTTCTCTGCCGGTTTATCTGGGTGCGAATGTATGACCACAGCCAGCGCGCTGCCCTATGCCCTCACTGGGTCCGCCCGACGCGGGGGCTGCCTGGGTGCCTGGGGTTGGGGGATCTTTCCTGCCCAACCCCCGCTCTGCTGCTAGCTCTGTCCCTCTTACCAGTCCGGTTGAACGGTTGGTTGTTGTTGGACTTCCGTATAGTTCAATTTTCTGTTCTTTGGCTGCATCTTTGTTCACCAAACCTTTGTTGTATTCAAACTTGGCTGTGGGAGAAGGCACAGTGTTTCCACCTACGCCTGCATCTTGGCAGAACTCAAATCAAGGGGGTGGCCCAGAAGGAAGGAAGAAAGGACCAAACAGAAATAAGTGAAGTTACAAGAATTCAAAAAAATGAGGAGAGGCTTAGGAACCTCCAGGACATCTTTAAATGCTCCAACATCCTAATTATAGGGGTACCAGAAGGGGAAAAGAAACAGCCACGAGTGGAAAACTTATTTGAACAAATAATAAAGGAGAACATCCCCAGTCTGGCAAAGGAAATAGACTTCCAGGAAATCCAGGAGGCTCAGAGAGTCCCAAAGAAATTGGACCCAAGAAAAAACACACCAAGGCACATCATAATTACATTAGCCAAGATTAAAATGAAGGAGAGAATCCTAGAAGCAGCAAGAGATAAGGGGACAATCACCTACAAAGGAGTGCCCATCAGACTGTCAGCTGATTTCTCAAAAGAGACCTTACAGGCAAGAAGGGGCAGGAAAGAAGTATTCCAAGTCATGAAATCCAAAGACCTACACCCAAGACTGCTCTATCCAGCAAAGTTTTCATTTAGAATGGAAGGACAGATACAGTGCTTCTCAGATAAGATGAAATTCAAGGAGTTCATCATCATCAAGCCCTTATTACATGAAATGTTAAAGGGACTTATCTAAGAAATAGAAGATTAAAAATATGAACCGTGAAAGGACAGCAAACTCACAGTTATTAACCACCACACCTAAAACAAAAGCAAACTAAGAGGACAGCTAGATCAGGAGCAGAACCATAGAAATGAAGATCACATGGAGGGATAGCAACAGGGGAGTGGGAGGAGGAGAAGGGGGGAGAAGGTACATAAAATAAGTAGCATAGATTGTAGGTAGAAAATAGACAGGGGAGGGCAAGAATAGTAGGGAAAATATAGAATCTAAAGGACTTGAGACACATGGTCATAAACTAAAGGGGGGGAATGGTGGGGGAGGGAGTGTTCAGGATGGAGGGGAAGAAAGGGAGAGAATAGAACAACTATAATGGTATAATCAATAAAATACATTTAAAAATAAAATATATTTTATATGTTTGCTTTTCTGTCTGCCAATGACTAGGGGAAACTTTTTAGGGCCTTTCCCTGTTTCCCCTCATGTGCTTCAAAAATCCTGATACTAAAATGGAAATCATGTGTTTAACTACTTCCCTTTGTCTCTATTCATAATTTTGTTGGTGAGTTGTGTTCATCTATCAGATAATTTCACACCTTCTACTTTTGAACTGAGAAGCTGTTTGTATAAAAATGATGTCACAACTAAACTTTTAAAAAAGTGGCTAGTGCTGTGAAATCATAACAACAGTTTAATTAGGAAGTCGAGAACTGTTGGTTTCCTATCTGCTCAGTACAAATAATAGATTGACTTGATTTCTATGGAATTAAGCTAAAGAACACAGAGTGATTATTTTCTTCTTTCTGTGGTATTGAGATTAAAAGGTGTTCATTTACAAAAGCTATATATTAGCATATAACTTATGTTAAATTGTCGTACCAAATTTCAACATTTTGCTAACTTTCTAAATTAGATTATTTCATGCAATTTAAAAAATAAAGATTTTATTTATTTATTTTTAAAGAGAGGAGAAGGGAGAAAGAAAGAGAGGGAGAGAAATATCAATATGTGGTGGTTGCCTCTCATGCGCTCCCTACTGGGGACTTGGCCTGCAATCTAGGCATGTGCCCTGACTGGGAATCTAACCAGTGACCCTTTGGTTCACCCGCCAGAGCTCACTCTACTGAACCACAACAGTCAGGGGTACTTGTGAGATTAATAATTGCTTTTTAAAAATAATGAGTTGTAGATACAATTAGCTTCATAAGTATTTTTAAACTTTAAGCATTAAAACATTGTATGTTACTGTACACAATATTTTTAAAGTTATGTTAACTTTTTTAGAGAATATCAAACATATATTAAACAAATAAAATAATGGTCACCAGTCCCCCCAAACACTTCAATAGCACCCTTGACTCATCTATAATTTCACTCACTCCACTCCCATTTGCTCTGAGATCATCAAAACTTTAACCAATAAAAAGTATGTTCACCTACTTTAAAATAGCATTTCTCCTCATTTTGGCTGGAGTGGCCCAGCTGATTGGAATGTTGTCCTATAGAAAAACATTGTGGGTTTGATCCCTAGTCAAGGCATGTGCCTAAGTTGAAGATTCCATCCATGGTCCAGGCCCATGTAGGAGGCAACCAATCAATATTTCTATCTCACATCAGTGTTTCTCTTTCTCTCTTCTTTTCCTTCCTTCCTCCCTCTCTAAAAGCAATAAAAAAGGGCCTCAGATGAGAATAAAAAAAATTACATTTCCACCCTGGCTGGTGTGGCTCAGTGGATTGAATGCTGGCCTGCAAACCAAAGCATTCTCAATTCAATTCCCAGTCAAGGCACATGCCTGGGGTGCAGGCTGGGTCCCTGGTGAGGAACATTGGAAAGGCAACCATGCAATGATGATTCTCTTTCTCTCTTTCATCCTACCTTCCCCTCTATAAAAATAATAAATAAAAACATCTAAAAATTTACGTTCTCCCAAAAGTGATTATATAAAACCATGGTAACAAAATATATAGTACAATCACATTATATGCATCTATCCCTTAGAGGAATATTAAGGTGATTTTGTTATAGCAATAAGTTATAAACTTTAACATAGCCATTGATTACAATAGGATAAAATTGAGATATAGAAATATTATGTATATAAATATATACATAATAGTTATATATAATAGTTATATATCACATCTATATAAAATAGTTACATCTTGGACAGTCCTGTTTTTAGGTATAAACTTTTTTCTTTAAAAAGAATATGCCTTTTGATTCAGCAATTCCACTGTTAGGATTATATCCTAAGAACCCTGGAACACCAATCCAAAAGAACCTATGCACACCAATGTTCATAGCAGCACAATTTACAATAGCCAAGTAATGGAAGCAACCTAGGTGCCCATCAGTAAATGAATGGGTCAAAAAACTATGGTACATTTACACAATGGAATTCTATACAGCAGAAAGAAAGAAGGAGCTACTACCCGTTGCAATAGCATGAATGGAACTGGAAAGCATTATGCTGAGCAAAATAAGCCAGGCAGTGAAAGACAAATACCATATGATCTCACCTTTAACAGGAAGCTAAACAGCAAAACAAACAAGCAAGCAAAATATAACCAAAGACAATGAAATACAGAACAGGCTGACATGGAACAGAGGGAAGAGGGGAGAGAATTTCAGGGGAAGAGGGGAGAGTATTTCAGAGGAAAAAGGGAAGGATTCACAGGAACAAGTATAAAGGACACATGGACAAAAACTAAGACGGGAGGAGGAAATGGGAGGGAGGTGGGGAGCACTGGGGGGTGGGCTGGTATGGGAATAAAAGACAGAAAACTGTAGTTAAACAATAATTAAATAAAAATGATGGATTATTGATTAAAAAGATAATGCAAGTAAAATGCATAACTGCATGGTGAAAAAATAATAAAGTCAACTGGTGATTCTCAGTAGTTTCTTTGAAATAAAAGGAATTATTACTCTGCCTTTTAACATGTAAAAATAAAGGCTGATATATTTTAAAAGTTTACCAAGAATAATAATAGTCAGAATCAGAAATATAATTGGCATTAAAGTGCTTCCTAACTCAAATGTTGTGGTGGAAATACTATAATACCTCTCTTGTCTTTACAGTTATCAGGAAATATACCTGGTTACTTTCTGTTTTGCAGTTCCAAGGACATGATCATTATTATTGACTCTATAGATTATAAATTAGCAACACTACGTTTAGCAATATCTGATTAATTATTTGGTAATAAAAAAAATTAAATAAAAATAAATTAATTAATTAAAAAAAGAAAAACAAGAGAAACCTGTTTAAAATCTTGGTAGAAACCAATTATAGAAGATGCAAAACACATTTAATTATGCAGTTATGTTAAAAATTTTAGTACAATTTACTGGATATATTGCATATTTTATTTGGGTCCTATGATAAGCAGTTTTTTAATATATTTTATTGATTATATGATTACAGTTGTCTCGGCCTGGCTGGTGTAGCTCAGTGGATTGAGCGCGGGCCTACGAACCACACGATCACGGTTCGATTCCCAGTCAGGCCACATGCCTGGGTTGCAGGCCAGTTCCTAGCAGGGGACTCACAAGAAGCAACCATACATTGATATTTGTCTCCCTCTCTCCTTCCCTTCCTCTATAAAAGACAAATAAATAAAATCTTTAAAAAAACAAACAAAAAAAACACAATTGTCCCACTTCCCCCCTTCATTCTCCTCCACCCTGCATATTCCCTCCCCCACCATTCCCCTCCTTTAATTTATGTCCATGTATCACAAGTTCTTTAGATTCTATATTTCCCATACTATTCTTGCCCTCCACCTTGTGTACCTACCGTCTATGCTACTTATTTTCTGTACCTTCTCCACCCTCCTCCTCCTCCCACTCCCCTGTTGCTAACCCTCCATGTGATCTCCATGTCTATGGTTCCACTCCTGAACTAGCTGTCCTCTTAGTTTGCTTTTGTTTTAGGTGTGGTTGTTAATAACTGTGAGTTTGCTGTCCTTTCATGGTTCATATTTTTAATCTTCTATTTCTTAGATAAGTTCCTTTAACATTTCATATAATAAGGGCTTGGTGATGATGAATTCCTTGAATTTGACTTTATCTGAGTTGAACTTTATCTTTTTATTTTTATTTTTATTTAATTCTTGTTCAAGTACAGTTTTATGTCTTATAATCTCAGCCCTGCCCCCTCCAGCACTTTATCTGCCCTTCCATTCTAAGTGAAAGCTGTGCTGGATAGCGCAATCTTGGATGTAGGTCTTTGGATTTCATGATTTGGAATACTTCTTTCCAGCCCCTTCTTGCCTGTAAGGTCTCTTTTGAGAAATCCACTGACAGTTTGATGGGCACTCCTTTGTAGATGACTGTCCCCTTATCTCTTGCTGCTTCTAGGATTCTCTCCTTCCCAATCTGGCAAAGGCAATAGACTTCCAGGAAATCCAGGAAGCTCAGAGAGTCCCAAAGAAGTTGGACCCAAGAAGGAACACACCAAGGTGCATCATAATTACATTAGCCAAGATTAAAATGGTAAGCAGTTTTGAAAGATTAAGAAAAAGGCAATTTTTTAAATTAAATAAATATTATCTAATTTCCTAAACAAAGAACAGACAAGTGCATAGGATACTAGACATCAATGAAAGCATTTGTTTGTATAATCTTTTATTGAAAATCTTTATAATGCTCATAATGGTATCAACTGCTAAGGATATATATTCACTTCAATAAAATGGAAGCAAAGATTTCTGTTCAAGTTATTTTTAAAGTGTTAGTATCACATATTTATTTGTAATTTATTTTGAAATTTTAAGAAATCACTGTTGTTAAAGTGTTATATCAGATAATATAATCCACTTGTTACTAAGAGGCAAAATTAAATGTATTTAATTGCTTCCAAAAGAATAGTATACCTAGGGATAGGCCTAAGCAAGGATATAAAAGATTTGTACTAAAAAAATTATAAGACACTGAAGGGAGAAATTGAAGAACATACAAATAAGTGGAAGCACATACCTTGAAAAATGTGTGTTAATGGATAGGAAGTATTAACATCGTTAAAATGTTTATACTACCCAAAGGATTTATTGCATTCCTATCAAGATTTAAATGATGTATTTCACAAAACTAGAACAAATACTTCAAAAACCCATATGAAACCACAAGAAGCCCCATATAGCAACAATGATCCTGGGAAAGAAGAACAAAGTTGAAGGAATTGTGCTACCTAATACGAAAATATACTATAAGACCATAGTAATCAAAACAGCATGGTACTGGCATAAAAATAGACACATAGATCCATGGAACAGAATAGGGAGGCCATAAGGAAGCCCACACCTTTATTTTCAATTAATATTCAACATAGAAAGCAAGTCATACAGTGGGCTAAAGACAGTTTATTCAATAAGTGGTGTTGGGATAATTGGACAGATATGAACAGCAAAATGAAACTAGTTCACCTTCTATTGCACACAAGAATAAATTCAAAGTGGATTAAATACTTAGATATTAGACTTAAAGCCATAAAAATCATAGAAGAAAACATAAGCAGCAAAACCTTGTACATTACTTATAGCAATAGTTTATCAAATATATCTCTCCAGGCAAGGGAAACAAAAGAAAAATAAACATATGTGACAACATCAAGCTAAAATGTTTTGCACAGCAAAAGAGACCATCTACAAAATAAAAAGATAACCCATGGAATGGGAAAATGTATTTGCCAATACATCTGATAAAGATTTACTTTCTAAAATTTATAAAGAATTTACAAAACTCAACATCAAAACCACAAACAATCTAATTAAAAATGGGCAAAGGATCGGAATAGACACTTCTCAAAAGAGGACATACACATAGCCAATAGACATATAAAAGGATGTTCGACATTACTAGTTATCACCAAAAAAAGCAAATTAAAATCATAATGAAATACCACCCCACACCTGGCAGAATGGCTATCATCAATAAATCAACAAATAACATGTGCTGGTGAAGATGTGGAGAAAGGGGAATTCCAGTACACTCTTGGTGGGAATGCAGATTGGTGCAGCCACCGTGGAAAGCAGTATGGAAATACCTCAGATATTAAAAATGAATCTTCCCTTTGACCCAGCAATACCAGTTCTGAGAATATATCTAAAGAAACCCAAAACACTAATTAAAAAGAATATAAGCACCCTTATATTCATTGCAGCATTATTTACTATATCCAAGATATATAAGAAGCCCAAGTATCCACCAGTAGATGAATGGATAAAAACACTATGGGATATTTAGACAATGGACTATTGCTGGCAGAAGGAGGAGGAGGAGGAGGAGGAGGAAGAGGAGGAGGAAGAGGAAGAGGAGGAGGAGGAGAAGAAAATTTTACTCATTGCAGTGGTGTGAATGGCTCTGGAGAACATTATGCTAAGTGAAATAAGCCACTCAAATAAAGACAACTACCATATGATTTTACTTATATATGGAATCTAATGAAGAAGCTGAACTAACAAGCAAAACAGAGACAGTCTCACAGATGGAAAACAGGATGACAGCTACTGGAAGGGGAGGTTAGGGAGCCAAGGGATTGAGCAAAAAGGATAAAGGACTTATGGCCATAGACAACAGTGTGCTGATTGCAGAGAAGAGTGGTGTATAGAGAATTAATTGTAATGGGAAATATAATATATATTTAAAATGGAATTTTATGTAGCAGAGAGAAAGAAGGAACTTACACCCTTTGCAACAGTGTGGATGGAACTGGAAAGCATTATGCTAAGTGAAATAAGCCAGGCTGTGAGGGACAAATACCATATGATCTCACCTTTAACTGGAACATAATCAATGAAAGAAAAAAAGCAAACAAAATAGAACCAGAGTCATTAAAATTAAGGACAATCTTCCCTGGCTGGTGTAGCTCAGCGGATTGAGCGTGGGCTGGGAACCAAAGGGTCACCAGCTTGATTCCCAGTCAGGGCACATGCCTGGGTTGCAGGCCAGATCCCCAGTGGGGGGCACGTGAGAGGCAACCATCAGTGATGATTCTCTACCTCTCTTTCTCCTTCCCTTCCCTTCTTTCTAAAAATAAATAAATAAAATATTTTAAAAAATTAAATTAAATTAAGGACAATCTAACAATAGCCAGTGTGGAGGGGAAGTGAACAGTGGGAAGAAGGGTTTTCAGGAACTAGAAAGGACACATGGACAAAACCAAGGGGGAGGGTGGAAGCAAGGGAGGGAGGTGGGTTTGGAGGAGGTAGTGGGGAGGGGTGGGGAGAAAATATGGACAAATGTAATTGAACAACAATAAAATAATTTAAATTAAAAATACAGCCCTGGCTGATGTAGCTCAGTGGATTGAACGCGGGCCTGCAAACCACATGATCGAGGTTCCATTCCCAGTCAGGGCACATGCCTGGGTTGCAGGCCGGTTCCCAGCAGGGGACTCACGAGTGGCAACCATACACTGATGTTTCTCTCCTTCTCTCCTTCCCTTCCCCTCTAAAGATAAATAAATAAAATAGTAAAAAAAAAGACTTTCCCCTCTTTCTAAAAATAAACAAATAAAGACTTAAAAAACATTAAAAAATACAATATAAGACAGAAAACTATACTTGAACAAGAATTAAATAAATAAATATTTTTAAAAATTATAAGGTACAGAAAATAGCATAGACAGTAGGTAGAAAACAGATAGGGGGAGGGCAAGAATAGTAGGGGAAATATAGAATCTAAAGAGCTTGAGGCACATGGTTATAAACTAAAGGGGGGAATGGTGGGTGTGTATAGAGTGGAGGGGAATGAAGGGGGGAATAGAACAACTGTAATGGTATAATCAATAAAATATATTTTAGCCCTGGCTGGTGTAGCTCAGTGGATTGAGCGCGGGCCTGTGAACCACAGGATCGCGGTTCGATTCCCGGTCAGGGCACATGCCTGGGTTGCAGGCCAGTTCCCAGCAGGGGACTCACGAGAGGCAACCATACATTGATATTTATCTCCTTCTCTCCATCCCTTCCCCTCTAAAGATAAATAAATAAAATCTTTTAAAAATAAATAAAAATAAATAAAATATGTTTTAAATAAAAAATACATTTAGAAATATAGTAAAGATATGCAAAGGCAATGAGAGTTCTGGTTAGTAAAATGCTTCAGTTTAAAATGTGTTATAATTAGTATAGAAAGGTAGCATCAAGAGCTGAGCAAAAGTATAATGTAGATGAACTTTCTCTCTGAAATGCATAGATGTATCCTCCCTCCCCATTACAAACCTCTGCTACTTCATGCTGCCCTGGGATTCTTTTAGCAAATTAAAAAAAGAAGCACTAGTGTGATATTGATTTAATATATTAACTCTCCAGGGACATTTACTTTTTAAAAGACCACCATAGGAAAGTGTGATATTTAACCCAAAAATGGGTCGGCAAATATGCTCAAGTTTGATACATACTCCTGTCAATGAAAAATTTACTGTAGTTTTCTGTTTTGTGCTTTTAAAGTAAAGAATAAGAATTAAAATTTGGTTTCACCTAGTTTCTCAGGGCTACACAGTGAGCCTCACACTTACATGAGGGTTGAAGATCTAATTTAGAACTATCACTCCTGCATGACATTCCTTGGATAATCTTTAACACTCAGTGGACTATGAGATCCTTGAGAGTTGAGTCTCTGCCTTATTCACCTTGATCAAATGGGAATAATTTAAGAACATGTGTCTGAGTCATGTTGTAGTGATTCAAAGAGCTGTTTGGGAGAGGAAGGAACTGAAAAGTAATGTGGGACACTATTCAGTGAGAAGGGCACACAAGAGGAGAAAAGCACACATGGAGAACAGAAGATAAAGGACTTGGTCTTATAGATGACTTTAATGTGCCTGTGCAAGAATTGAGTGCAGATGTCAAACAAGTAGTTAGAAATAAAAGTCTATCACTTGAGAAAGAGATGAAGTAAAAACTTCTGGCAATAAGAGTTTCCATAAAACTATTCTTCACGGTAGGATGTAGGTCTTCAGGGTATGTTTTCTTGCTAATTTTTTCAAGTTTCACGTGTTTCATTCCAAATGCAGGGGTTCATTGAGTTAAAATTGAAAAAATATATATAAATTATGTCTTCACCTTAGTCATTACCTCCATCAATCTTTATTTTGGAAACAATCTGCCTGCTGCCTTTTTCTCTTTCTTTTAATCTTTTGCGTCCTGTCTTTAGTTCATTGATCAGAAGGGACTGAAGCACCTTATATTCAATGACATAAGATAACTATGGCAATCTGGTAGAATGCCCAAATGTTCAAATGCTGACTTATTTTTCCAGTTCAAATTTGTAAATATAATCATTACAATATAGAAAGTTCATTCTTAGGTATGACTGTATAGTGGCATTGCCATGATATGAAGATGGTTGTACTTTCTGATGAGCAGTGTGGATGAATATGGTGTGTGTTTCAATGTGGGGGATGAGGCAAGGAAATGAAACTGGTGCCCTAGAGGAAACACACACACACACTCACAACAACAACAACAACCAAAACACAATTCCTGAAAAATAATGAATTGATTACAAAGTTGACATTTTTGGATTCTACAGTTTCAGGAGAATGACTTTTGATAAGATGAAGTGAGATATCAGCTTTTAAAAATGACAGGATGTTCCTTTTTAAACAGCATTTTATTTTTATTTTTATTTTTATTTAATTCTTGTTCAAGTACAGTAAACAGCTTTATAAGTAAGATTTTTTCTTTCTCATTTAGAAAGGGGAAAGATATCAAGCTTTTTGAATATAGTGCATATGGTTGCCTTGGCAACAAGCACAATAACATTTATAGCATCCATGTGAACTTTAATTATAACATTATATTAAACCAAGCACACATTAATTTTTAGCAAAACACATGGATTCCTTACTATGGAGAATATTAGCTATTGATACAGGGATTTTCACATTAAAGTGCCTGGTTTTTTGTTTGTTTTTTTTAAATATTTTTAATAATTTTTTATTTAATTCTTGTTCAAGTACAGCTTTCTGTCTTACATTCCCAACCCTGCCTGCCCCCTGCCCCATGCTACCCACCTCCCTCCCATTTCCATCCCCCACCCTTAGTTATTGTCCATGTGGCCTTTATACTTGTTCATGTGAGTCCATCCCCTTTTCCCCTATGATTCTCTCCCCTCTCCCCTCTGGACCCTGTCAGCCTGTTCCCTATTTCAGTGTCTTTGGTCATATTTGGCTTGCTTGTTTGTTTTGTTTAGATCCCTGTTAACGGTGAGATCATATGGTATTTGTCTTTCACCGCCTGGCTTATTTCACTCAGCATAATGCTTTCCAGTTCCATCCATGATGTTGCAAAGGGTAGTAGTTCCTTCTTCCTTTCTGCAGCATAGAATTCCATTGTGTAAATGTACCATAGTTTTTTGATCCAGTCATTTACTGACGGGCATCTAGGTTGCTTCAACTCTTGGCTATTGTGAATTGTGCTGCTCTGAACATTGGGGTGCATAGGTTCTTTGGATTGGTGTTTCAGGGTTCTTAGGATATACTCCCAAGAGTGGAATTGCTGGGTCAAAAGGCACGTCCATTTTTAGTTTTCTTAGAAAATTCCATACTGTTTTCCATAGTGGTTGTACCAGTCTGCAATCCCACCAACAGTGAACTAGAGTCCCCTTTTCCCCACAACCTCTCCAGCACTTGTTGTTTGTTTCTTTGTTTATGATAGCCAATCTGACTGGTGTTAAGTGGTATCTCATTGNTTGGCTGGTTATATTGTATTATTTGACAGGTGTCTGCTGTTCTCTCCTCAACAGTGTATTGCTAATTTTCTATATGTCATGCCACTTATTTTCCTATAGCACACTACCCAAAGCTCTGCACCCCCTATTCAGATAGATCACATAGATTCTGTCATATGATAGTTGCTGTAATATTATTGTAAATAATAGCTGTAAATACTTCACAACACATCTGCCAGATCTTAGCCCACTTTACAGGTCCCTGAATTCTATTACTGTAGTGATTAACTCTACTTGTTCACATGCTACACCTATTTACTATTATTTACTCTCACCTTACCTCAAAATCTGACTGCCAACAACCTCACTGCTTTCTAGATTCAACTCACAAGCCTTCCCTCCCCAACAAGAGACTTACCTTTTGTCGATCTTTTCTGAAAATTCGTAAGTGGAGATGAAGGTCACGGTTAACACTATATATAGCCTAAAGATCTTCTAACTCTTCTCTATAAGCTGTGACTGTAAATAACATAACATACTCTTCTACTGTCATAAACCATTTTGCCTCCCCCTCCAACTGATCACACACACACACACACACACACACACACACACACACACACACAAAGGAGTAGGTGGAAGCTGAGAACATCAAGATACCTGGAGGAGACTGCAACACGGAATTGCATAGGTACTCTAGAACAGAAGTTCATACAATAAACCCAGAGAGTCAGAACAGATCAATTTAAGAAGCTAATGCTAACAAGAAGAGTCTGAAAAACAATAGGAAGACAAAGAAAAAATTCCAAAATGAAAAAAAAGGTGGAAGCCTCAGAATGAATATTAGATGAAATAGAGGCAAGTCAACTATAAGATATTGAATTCAAAGCACTGGTTATCAGGAAATTCAAAGAGCTCAAAATGAGCTACCAGAAACTACAAGGGAGCTACAATGAACACACCAGAATCTATATCAATACGAAAATAGAAATAAAAACTATCAGCAAGGGCAAAAAAAAAAAAGAAGAATACAACTTCTAAACAGAAGAACACAGTAGAAGAAATTAAAAGCAGGATCAATAAAACACTAGATTGGATCAGCAAGTTGGAGGACAAAGTAGAAAGAAACTCCAAGAAAGAGCAAGAAAAAAATAGGCTCAGAAACAATGAGGAGGGATTAAGAGAAATGGAAGACAATATGAAAAGTAATAATATCTGAATAATAGGAATACCAGAAGGAGAAGAAGAAGAACAAGGGATAGAAAACTTCTTTGAAAGAGCAGTGATGGAAAACTTCCCTAATTTGATGAGAGAAAAAGTCACACAAGTCCAGGAAACAGAGAGTCTCAATCAAGAGGAACCCAAAGAGGCCCCCTTCAAGACACAACATCATTAAAATTGCAAAATCCCAAGACAAAGAGAGAATCTTAAAGGCCGCAAGGGAGAAAAAGGAAGTCACATACAAGGGAGCCCCAATAAGGTTAGCTATTGACTTCTCAATGGAAACACTATAAGCAAGAAGAGAATGGTAAGAAATACGCCAAGTAATGAGAACCAGAGGCCTACAACCAAGACTACTTTACCCAGCAAGGCTCTCAATCAAGATAGAAGGCTAAATACAAAGCTCCCAGGACAAAAAAAGTCTAAAAGAATATGTCTCCACCAAACCAGCTCTACAAGAAATACTAAAAGGACTGCTTTAAGGAAAGGAAGGAAAAGAGAGAGACAGACAGGAAATCAGGTACAGAAATGGCAATGAATAAATACCTATCAATAATAACCTTAAATGTAAATTGATTAAATGCTCCAAGCAAAAGACATAGAATAGCTGAATGGATAAGAAATCATGACCTACACATATGCTGCCTACAGGAGACCCACCTCAGGATCAAAGACCATCACAGACTAAAAGTGAAAGGCTGGAAGCAAATTTTCCAAGCAAACGGACAAGAAAAAAAAAATCCAGAGTAGCAATTCACCTTTCAGACAAAATAGAGTTCCAAAAAAGTGCCATAAAGAGAGACGCAGGAGGTCACTTCATAATACTCAATGGAAAAATCCACCAAGAAGACATTAACATTGTAAATATATATGCACCCAACATAGGAGCACCCAAATATATAAGACAAATCTTAGAGGACTTCAAGAAAGTTATTGACAGCAGCACAATTATAGCAGGGGATTATAAGACCCCACTGTCAAAAATGGACAGATCTTCCAAACAAAATATCAACAAAGATATAGCTGCACTAAACAACACCCTAGATGAAATGGACTTGACTGATAAATACAGAGCCCTTCATCCCAAACAAGCCAAATACATATTCTTTCTAAATGCACATGGAACATTTTAAAAGATAGACCATATGATAGGACCCCAAACAAGCCTCAAAAAATTCAAGATAATTGAAAA
Source organism: Sturnira hondurensis (assembly GCF_014824575.4). Classification (NCBI taxonomy): domain Eukaryota; kingdom Metazoa; phylum Chordata; class Mammalia; order Chiroptera; family Phyllostomidae; genus Sturnira; species Sturnira hondurensis. The sequence goes on from NW_028095857.1 coordinate 1,049,469, forward strand.
AATACCAAGCATTTTTTCCAACCACAAGAGACTGAAATTAGAAAACAACCCCAAAGAAAAAAACCAAAACAGCCAAATCATGGAGACTAAATGGTATGCTATTAAACAATGAACGGGCAAGAATGAAATTAGGGAAGAAATAAAAAAGTTTCTGGAAACAAATGAAAATGAACTCACAACAAACCAAAACTTATGGGACACAGGGAAGACAGTCCTGAGAGAAAAGTTCATAGCAATATAGACTTACCTAAAGAAGATAGAAACATTTCAAACAAACAACCTAACCCCACACCTGCAAGAACTTGAGGAACAACAACAAAGACAGCCCAGAGCAAGTAGAAGGAAGGAAGTAACCAAGATCAGAGCAAAATTAAATTACATAGAGACTAAAACCACAATTCTAAGGATCAATGAATCTAGGAGTTGGTTTTTTTAAAAGATAAACAAAATAGACAAGCCTTTCAGTAAGCTCATCAAAAAAAAAGAAGGTATTGATATCTATACCTGATATCAAACTGTATTACAAGGCCACTGTAATCAAAACAGCCTCGTACTGGTATAAAAACAGGCACATAGACCAATGGAACAGAACATAGAGCACAGATGTAAATCCAAGTCTGTACAGTCAATTAATATTTGACAAATGGGCAGCAACATAAAATGGAGTAAAGATAGCCTCTTCGATAAATGGTGTTGGGAGAACTGGACAGCTACTTGCAAAAAAATGAAACTTGAGCACCGACTTACACCATACACCACAATAAATTCAAGGTGGATGAAAGACAAATATAAGCCATGACACCATTTAAGTCCTAGAGGAGAGCATTGGCAGAAAAATCTCAGATATTTCACGCAGCAACATTTTTACTGATATATCCCCTAAGGCAAGGAACATAAAGACAAGAATCAACAAATGGGGTCTCATCAAAATAAAAAGATTCTGTGTGACTATAGAAAAAGTATTAAAATAAAAGGCTACCAACTGTATGGTAAAACATATTTACCAATGATATGTCAGAGAAAGTTTTAATCTCCAAAATATACAAATAACTCACAGTACTTCACTCTAAGACAATTGCCCCAATTAAAAAATTGGGAAATTACTTTCACAGGCACTTCTCCAAGGAGGACATACAGAGGATCCAGAGACACATGAAGAGATGCTCAATATTGCTATCTATCAGAGAGATGCAAATTAAAACCACAGTGAGATACCACTTTACACCAGTCAAAATGGCTATCATAAACAAAGCAACAAACAACAAATGTTGGAGAGGTTGTGGGGAAAGGGGGACTCTGGTCTACTGTTGGTGGGATTGTAGACTGGTACAACCACTATGGAAAACAGAATGGAATTTTTCTCAGAAAACTAAAAATGGGCCTGCCTTTTGACCCAGCAATTCCACTGCTAGGATTGTATCCTAAGAACCCTAAAACACCAATCCCAAAGAACGTATGTACCCCAATGTTCATAGCAGCACAATTTACAATAGCCAAGAGTTGGAAGCAACCTAGGTGCCCGTCAGTAAATGCATGGATCAAAAAACGGTTGTACATATACACAATGGAATTCTATGCAGCAGAAAGAAAGAAGAAGCTCCTGCCCTTTGCAACAGCATGGATGGAACTGGAAAGCATTATGCTGAGTAAAATAAGCCAGGTGTTGGAAGACAAATACCATAGGATCTTACCTTTAACAGGAATCTAAACTACAAAACAAACGTGCAAGCAAAATAAAAACAAAGACACTGAAATTGGGAAAAGGGGGACAGCGTCCAGAGGGGAGAGGGTAGGGAATTTCAGGGGAAAAATGGAGGCATCTAGAGGAACTTATATAAAGGACATATGGATAACAACTAAGGGGGGTGGAAATTGAAGGGAGGTGGTGAGCACGGGGGTGTGTGCTGGGATGGGAATAAGAGACATAAAACTGTACTTAAAAATAATTTTAAAGCATAGAGGTGGACTGAGCATGGGCCTGCGACTCAGACGATCGCGGTTCGATTCTCAGTCAGGGCACATGCCTGGGTTGCAGGCCAGTTCCCTGCAGGCCAATTCCCAGCAGGGGATGCACGAAAGGCAACCATACATTGTTGTTTCTCTCCTTCTCTCCTTCCCTTCCCCTCTAAAGATAAATAAATAAAATCTTAAAAAAAACATAGAGGCAAGTGAAGTATCAGATATTGAGTATGAAAAAGTGGTTATAAGAAGCTCAACGAGTTTGTGTAGAATTACCAGTACCTTCAGGGATACTATGAGGAACTTACTGCAAAGTGCATTAGCATGAAAAAGGATGCAGAGACAACAAACAGGAGCCAAGAGTACATGAAGAATACACATTCCTATTTGAAGAAAACAGTAGAAGCAACCAAAACAGGGTAGATAAAGCTAAGGATTGAATTAGAGAGCTGGAAGACAAGGTAGAAAAAAAACTACGAAGAGCAAAAAAAGGGGAAAAATGAATGAAGAGAGGTTAATGGAGCTGTAGGATAACATGAAACATAATAATATTCATATAATAAGGATACCAGAAGGAGAAGAAAGCAAGCAAGGGATTTTACTTTGAAAAATTAAAGCAGTAATAGACAGAAAAGTGTACTTGAAAAATAATTAAATAAATTTAAAAAACACACAAAAAATTAAAGCAGAAATCTTCCCTAATTTAATGAGAGAAGAACCACACAACTCCGGGAAGCACAGAGGATCCATATCAATAGAAACCCTTAGAGTCCCACACAAAGACACATCATAATCAAAATGGTAAAATCCAAACACAGAGAGAATCTTAAAGGCAGCAAGAGAGAAACAGGAAGTAACAAACATCAAGGGAGCTGTGATAAGGCCAACAGCCCACTTCTTAACTGAAACACTACAAGCCAGAAAGGATTGGCAAGAAATATTCCAAGTAATGAAAAGCAAAGGTCAACAATCAATATTTATCTACTCAGTGAGGCTCTCAATTAAAATGGAAGACTAAATAAGGATTTTCCCAGACAAAAGAAGGCTGAAAGGATACACCTCCCCCAATCCAGCACTGCAAGATATGCTAAAGGGACTGCTTTAAGAATAGGAAAAGAAAAAGAGTGAGTGAGAGAGAGAAGAACATAGGCATGAAGCGGGGGGGATGAATAAGTTACCTATCAATAATAACCTTAAATGTTAATGGAATAAATGTTTTAACAAAAAAATAGGGTAGCTGAATGGATAAGAAAATGACACAAACATGCTGCCTATAAGAGACCACCTTAGAGAAAAATCCTAAAGAGACTGAGTGTAAATGGTAGCAAAGAAATACATCAAGCAAATAAATGGACAGGAAAGAAAAGTTGCTGTGGCTATATTTACTTCAGACTAAATAGGCATCAAAACAATGGTCATAAAAAGAGACACAGAAGAATAATTCATAATACTCAAAAAAGAATTCATCAAGAAGACATAAACATTGTAAACATATATGCATGCAGCAGAGGAGCACCCAAATATACAAGAAAAATCTTGAAGGACTTCAAAAAATATATAGACAGCAATAAACCTACACCAGAGGTTTTTAACACCCCACTGTCAACAATGGATAGATCTTCCAAATGAAATATCAACAAGAATATTGCATCATTGAACAACACCCTACAATAAAGGGACATAATTGATATATGTAAAACTTTCCATCCCAATAATCAAAATACTCATTCTTTTCAAATGTACATGGAACATTTTGAAAGAAAGACCATATAATATGAAACAAAACATCCTTAAAAATTGAAAAGAATAGAAATCATATCAAATATTTTCTTGGGCCACAAGGTCCTGAAACTAGAAATGACAATCTCAAAGAAAAACTTAAAAACATTCAATTTTGTGGAGGTGGAGGAATACACTATTTAACAATGAATGGGTTCATAATGAGATCCAAAAACAAATGAAAAAAATTCTGGAAACAAATGAAAATGAAAAAACAACAGTCTGAAATGTATGAAACGGAGCAAAGGCAGTGCTGAGAGGAAAGTTCATAAGAATACAGACCTACCTAAAAATGATGCAAACATTTCAAGTAAACAACCTAACCCTACAACTACAATAACTGGAAGGACAACAACAAGCAAAGACCAGAGTGAGTAGAAGGAAAGAAACAACCCAAATTAGAAGAGAATAAAAAATCATAAAGACTAAAAGAACAATTCAAAGGATCAGTAAATCCAGGAGCTGGTTCTTTTAAAAAGATTAACAAAATGGACAAGCTTTTAAGCAGACTCATCAAGGAAAAAAAAGTGACATGGCCCAAATAAATACAATTAGACATGGAAAAGGAGAGATTACAACTGATACCACAGAAATAGAAACAATTGTAAAAAATGAGTAAGAACAACGATATGCCAAGAAATTTGAAAACCTGGTGGAAATGAAAAAAATAGTAGAAAAATATAATCTCCCAAAACTGAATGAAGAATAAGCAGAAAGCTTGAATAGTCCTGTAACGGCAAGTAAATTAGAAGCAGTAATTCTAACCCCAACTCTAACTCCCAGCACACAAAAGCTGTGGAATGGATGGTTTCACAGGAGAGTTTTACAAAACATGTATACTCTGGTTTCTTTTCAGATTGTATAAATATTTCACCTTTTACATAACATTGAATGAAGACCTCACCCCTATCCCTCTCAGATTATTTAAAAAAATTCCATGAAGAGGGAACACTCCCATGCTCTATTTATGAATCAAGTAACAACCTAATTTACAAACCAGGTAAAGACCAAAAGAAAAATGACAACTAGAAGTCAATATCACTAATGAACATAGACACTAAAATCCTCAACAAAATATTGACAAGCTGAACCCAGCAATATTAGAAAAAGATCATATACCATGAGAACTGGGATTCATTACAGGGAAGCAAGGATGGTACAATATTAAAAAAAAACAATAAATGTAATACATCACATAAACAAAAAGAAAGACAAAAATCATATGATCATACCAACAGATGTGGAAAAAGCATCTATTGGTATGAGGTATAGCACCCATTTATTATGAAAACACTCAGGAAAGTGTGGGAGCAGAGGGAGCATATCTCAACATAATAAAGGCCATATACAAGAAACTTGATGCCAACATCATCCTCAACAGGCAAATACTAAAAGCTTTCCCACTCAGATCACAGACAAGACAAGGATGTCCACTTTCACCACTTCTATTCAACATAGTATTGGAAGTCCTAACCAAAGCAATCAGAGAAGAAAAAGAAACAAAAGGCATCTAAATTAGAAAGGAGGAAGTAAAACTGTGACTGTTCGCAGATGACATAATAGTGTATATAGAAAACCCTGTAGAATCCATAAAAAAACTACTCAACTGAAGTGAATTTGACTAAACAGTGGGATACAAACTCATATTCAGAAATCGAAGGCATTTTGTACACCAACAATGAAATATCAGAAACAGAAATCAAGAAAATATCACAATTTCTATAGCAACAAGAAAAATAAAGTACCTGGTAAAAAACCTTACAAAGGAGGTAAAAGACTTGTACTCAGAAAACTGCACAACACTAAAGAAAGAAATTAAGGAAGACACAAACAAGTGGAAGCATGTACCATGCTCATGGATTGGAAGAATTAACGTAATCAAAATGTCCATACTATCTAAAGAAATCTACAGATTCAATGCAATGCCTATTGAAGTACCAATGACATATTTCACAGATATAGAACAAACATTTCCAATACTTACATGGGACCATAAACGACCCCAAATAGCTGCAGCAATTTGGAGAAAGAAGAGCAAAGTAGGAGAGATCACAATACCCGATACCAAGCTGTATTACAAGTCCACTGAAATCAAAATAGTCTGGTACTGGTATAAGAACAGACACATAGACCAATGAAACAGATTAGAGAGCCCAGAAGTAAACTTAAGTGCCTATGGTCAATATTCAACAAAGGGGAAAGAAACATAAAATGGAAGCAAAATAGCCTCTTCAACAAATGATGTTGGGATAGCTACACAACTAACATAAAAAATGAAACTTGATCACCAACTTACATCATCACACAAATGCATTCAATGTGGATAAAAGACTTAAATATAAGTTGTGACACCATTAAAGTCTTTCAGGAGAATATAGGCAGGAAAAGCTCTAATATTCCAAGAAGCAATATTTTCACTGGTATGTTCTCTATAGCAAGGGACATAAAGGAAAGAATAAACAAATGGGATCTCATCAAAATAAAAAGCTTCTGCATGGCTAAGGAAAACAGCATTAAAATAAAAAGAGAACCAATCTTATGAGAAAACATATTCCCAATGATAACTCAGACAAGGGTTTGATATCCAAAATATATAAAGAGATCACATGACTCCACTCCAGGAAGACAAACAACCCAGTTAGGAAATGGGAAAGGTCCTGAACAGATACTTCTCCAAGTAAGTCATACAAGGTCCCAAAGACATACTAAAAGATGCTCAGCATCACTAGCCATTAGGGGGATGCAAATTAAAACCAAAATGAGATACCACTTCACACCAGTCAGAATGGCCATCATAAAGAAATCAACAAACAACAAGTACTGGTGAAGTTGTGAAGAAAAGGGAACCTTAGCACACTGTTGTTGGAAATGCAGACTGGTGCAGCAACTGTGGAAAACAGTATGGAATTGCCTCAGAAAACTAAAAATGGAACTGCCTTTTGACCCGGAAATTACAATGCTAGGATTATATACTAAGAACCTTGAAACACCAATTCCAAAGAACCTATGGACCCCAATGTTTATAGCAGGACAATTTACAATAGCCAAATGCTGGAAGCAATCTAAGTGCCCATCAGTAAAAGAATGAATAAAAAAAATTATGGTACATTTCCATGATGGAATAATATGCAGCAGAAGGAAAGAAGGATCTCTTATTTTTTGTCACAACATGAATGGATATGGAGAGCATTATGCTAACTGAGGTAAGCCAAGGAGTGAAAGACAAATACCACGCGATCTCACCTATAAGTGGAACCTAATCAACAAAACAAACAAGCAATCAAAATATAACCAGATACATTGAAACTAAGAACCAACTGACAGTAACCAGAGGGGAGGTGGGTAGGAATAAAGCGGGGTGAAGTGGGGAGGGTTTTCAGTAACAGGTATAAAGGACACATGGACAAAACAACAGGTGGATAGGATCAAGGGTGGGACATGGGGATGGCTAGGGTTCGGGTGAATTGTGGGAGGAAAATGGAGACAATTGTACTTGAACAACAATAAGACAAAATATCATGGAGATGCAATATACAGCCTGGTGACTATGGTTAATAATACTATATTGCATATTTAAAAGTTGCTAAGAGAGTAGATCTTAAAAATTCTCATCACAAGGATAATATTATTTAAATATGGTGATAAATGTCAACTAGAATTATTGTGGTCATTTCACAATATATATACAAAAATTGAGTAATTTAGTTGTACACTTTAAAGTTATATAATGCTGTGCAGGACTTCCGCCAAGATGGAGGCATAGGTGGAAACACTGTGCCTTCTCCCACAACCAAGTTTGAATAAAACAAAGGTTTGGAGAAACAAAGACACAACCAAAGGACAGAAAATTGAATTATACGGAAGTCCAACTACATCTAACCTTTCAACGGGGACGGTAAGAGGGGCGGAGCCAGCAGCGAGCAGGGTCGGGCAGGACAGGGCCCCCGACCCAGGCGCGCAGGCAGACGAGAACCAGTTGGGGTGCGGGGCAGACTGCGGGCATATATTCTCGCACAGTGAGACAGACCACGCAGGCCCCAGGGGGCGAGGGCTGACGGCGGTGGCACACTCGAGTGCAGTGGGACGAAATGCATGGGCCCGGTGACGGCAGCAACTGTGGCACGGTGAGGGCCGTGGCGACAGGCGGCGGACAGGACGCCATAGTCCCTCTTTGACCCCGCCCCCACATAAGCGTCACAACCCAGCGACTTAGTTGCCCTGTTCTAGTGAACACTTTAGGTCTCTGATCCTTCTATGGAACAGGCACGAACAACCTGAAAGATGACACAAGAAGAACTCAAAGTCCCAGAGCCGATAACTCTAAGCGACCGAGAAATTGCCAGCCTCTCAGAAGCACAATTCAGGACACTATTTATCAGGATGCTCACAGAACTGGTAGATTATAGTCACAGATTAGAGGAACAAAGTCACAAATTAGAGGAATATATGAAGGCTAAACTAATTGAAATGAAGGGAGATGCACAGGAAACCAATAGTGATGGAAAGGAAAATAGGACTCAAATCAATGGAATGGACCAGAAGGAAGAACAAAACATCCCACCAGAAAGCAATGAAGAAATGAGAATTCAAAACAATGAGGAGAGGCTTAGGAACCTCCAGGACATCTTTAAACGTTCCAACATCCGGATTATAGGGGTACCAGAAGGGGGAAAGAAACAGCCACGAGTGGAAAACATATTTGAACAAATAATAAAGGAGAACTTCCCCAGTCTAGAAAAGGAAATAGGCTTCCAGGAAATCCAGGAAGCTCAGAGAGTCCCAAAGAAGTTGGACCCAAGAAGGAACACACCAAGGCACATCATAATTACATTAGCCAAGACCAAAATGAAGGAGAGAATCCTAGAAGCAACAAGGGGTAAGGGGACAGTCACCTACAAAGGAGTACCCATCAGACTGTCAGCGGATTTCTCAAAAGAGACCTTACAGGCAAGAAGGGGCTGGAAAGAACTATTCCAAGTCATGAAATCCAAACACCTACAGCCAAGATTGCTTTATCCAGCAAAGCTTTCATTTAGAATGGAAGGACAGATAAAGTGCTTCTCAGATAAGGTCCAGTTCAAGGAGTTCATCATCACCAAGCCCTTATTATATTGAATGCTAAAGGGACTTGTATAAGAAAAAGAAGATGAAAAATATTAACAGTGAAAGGACAGCAAACACACAGCTATTAACAACCACACCTAAAACAAAAGCAAACCAAGAGGACAGCTAGATCAGGAGTGGAACCATAGAAATGAAGAACACATGGAGGGTTAGAAACGGGGGTGGGAGGGGGAGAAGGGGGAGAAGGCACAGAAAATAGCATAGATGGTAGGTAGAAAATAGATAGGGGGGAGGGCGAGAATAGTGGGGGAAATATAGAATCCAAAGAACTTGAGACACGTGGTTATAAACTAAGGGGGGCAGAATGGTGGGGGAGGGAGGGTGCGGGTGGAAGGGATTGAAGGGGGGAATAGAAGAACTGTAATGGTATAATCAATAAAATATATTAAAAAAATAAAGTTATATAATGCTGTATATCAATTATAGCTCAAAAATAAATTTCCATCTTGTTTATGTAAATCAGTATTTATTCATTCAGAATAAGATAAAATCACAGGTAATTAACATGATGAGATAAGTATATGAGAACATTCTTTTAAAAAGCTGTTGCTACTTCTTATAGAAGAAAATGTTATTTTTTTCAAGAGATGTCTAAGACTTTACTGCTTAAGTAATCATTTTAAAAAGTATTGGAAACACAAAAATTATGGAGTGATCCACTACTACTGTTGGCATATTGATCTCTTAATATTACCTATGTGAAAAAAGAAAATCAGGGTGTGTTGTTTCACAAAAACCTTTATCTAGAAATTATTCTCTCATGAAAAACACTTTAGGCAAGCTGCCTATAGTGCAGCATTAAAGTATTAAATTAAAGGTCAACATTATGCTACTAAGAGTTATGCAAAATTCAAATTCACTTTCTCTAGGCAGAACAGCTGTCTCTTATTCTAACTCTACTTATTGTCCCTAAACTTGGTTCTCTAAACAGCTTTTGGATTACATTAATGTATGTTTCTCTATTGCTTTTTCAACAGCAGAACAGTTCTAGAAATCATATTCACCATAACTGTCAGGACAACTTATGAAATAATAACTGAAAAAGTGTTATTCTGCAATGTCATTCTATTTCTCCATTGTTATGCTCTCTAAGCATCTTGGTTCCTTTCACCTTGAATGGTTAGCTATAGAACTTTATGTTTATTTATTATAAGTAATGTGATAATGCTGAAAAGGGTATGGGGGATAGAGTCAGATATTCTACAAGTAGAACCTTGGCAAAGTCATTATATCTTTCTAGCAGCTGTGTCGACCTTTCAGAATTCTAGTGAATATACAGTGAGATAATAATGTATGTGAAAGACTTTGTAAATAGGAAAATGTTGTTAAAAGACTGTGACTATTTTAATTACATCTAATGTACTAATGTAATTGATGCTATTTTACAACTCTCTGTGCATAGCATTGATACCCTATAGATTCCTAAATTTGGAATCCTAGTCCTTGACTTACCCCACAATGATTTACTTTTCTCGTGTCCTAAGTCTTAGCTTAGCTCTTGTCTCTCCTTATCATTGGCACAGGCACAGATAAACTATCTTTTGAATTATTTGACCTTAGAAAGATTAGGAAGACCCATCCACATAGGATTTTTATTGGAGTAGTTTTTGTTTGCCCTTAGGTTACAGGATGGCATGATGTTACTCATTTCACAGTGCTCTAAACCCCATATGAACTCTACTTCGGACCTACTTATTAAGGCTGGGGTTTGTGTTGTTCTTTCTAATCCTGGATGGCATTATTCTTCACACTCCTTTACTGTGTCATTTTGTATTAGTTTCAGCTATGCAGCATAACAAATTTTGTCCATATATAAATTCTGTTAGGTTATTGCAATTCTACTGGTGACTATGACATGTGTTCCCTGTTCCCAAACAGAAAACATACTTCAACTCAAAGGAAAAATACTACTTTGTTTAGTTAAGAAAACTCGATACTTCTATCTATGCTTAGTGCCCATTATGAAATTGAGAAACTTATGTAAAAAAAGTTATAATATAAAATATTCAAGAGGAAAATGGCAGTGGAATAGTGTTACTGAACAAGGGTCCGAGGGGGGGGGCAATACTTGGCCCACCCAGGGATGCCAAAAACTGCTTCAGAAAACAGAGGCCCCTCCCAAGGACGATATACTAATATCTATTGGGCTCTTCTGTCCGCCGACAATTGGAAAGACATCTCTCAAGGCCAGAGATTTGTGAAAAGGAAACAAAATGTTTATTTAATGCTATTCAGGCCTAATGCCTTCCTTAAAATATTAAAGTCTTTAAAGGTATACACCTACATACACACACACAGCGCTCCCTTCTCCCACTGTCCCAACTCCGGGTACCGTAAATCAGGAAAAGAGCACACGTCCATTTTTCAGGTTGCTGGCACTGTGGGCTGCGTCGTCTGTCTAGGCAGGATCTCCAATTAATCCAAAGTCATGCGGCACCTTCCACTGGCAAGAGTTCTTTGTACCAAGTTCCAGTCAAAGTCTCTCCTGCTTTCCAGGCCACTCGGCCAAAATGAGCACCCAAAGCCTCGTGGGCCTCCTCTACCAAAGCCGCACTCCACCAAAAGCGCGTCTTTCTTCTTCACCTGGCCGCAGGGATCTCCATTCTGGCAAAGCTGTGTGGTTTTCCCTTTCACCTGGCCAAGAGGGGGTCTGCACCCTACTGAAACCCATGTGGCTCTCCCTCCTAATGGCTACAGGGGTCTACATCTTTCCAAAACAGAGTGGCTCTCCCCTTTGCCTGGCCAAGAAGGGGTCCGCACTCTGCTAAAGGCACATGGCTCTCTCGCAGGCACTCTCTCTGAGAAGCAGCCCCAGTTTTAGCCTGGGTAGCAGCCACTCACTTCTCCCTAGCCCAAAAATTGGCCACAGCTATTTAACATATCTATGAAAACAGTTAAAGGTTATAGATATGTTAAATGAGCATTCCAGAGGTTAGCTGCAAAACTGTTGCTATGCAAAACAACTCTCAATGGCCCTGCTCCATGTGTCCCTTCCCCCAGCTGACACCTGGGGTAGGGGTGAGGACATCTTAATATTTCCTCCAATATTCCTGTACACTTTGAGTTCTGGACACCATTTCAAAACTTTTCTGGGCCCCCCCTTGGCTCAACCCTGTATCAATAGGACAGAGTGACTCCAGTTCTCGTACCCCTGGGAGAAAATCCTGGCAGATTTACTGAGGAACAGCTCAATCAATTCCCCAGCATTTATGAAAATAAGAGACCAGAGATAGTGATGAACCAGACAACTACAGGTCATTGGGGTCTCAGGGACGTGAGTAAGGACGGAAGCAGCCAGGCCTACAGCAGCCATTGGCCTGCACGTAAAGACCTCGGAGCTGCGGCAGTCAGAGCCCAGAGACTTCCTTCCGTCTGCGCCCAGCAACAGGATCATCTGCCACAGAGAACTCATTGGGAGCCCGGCAACCCTGAGAAAACTCAAAGGCTGTGGCGGTGGTGGCGGCTGCGGTGGCAGCAGCATGGCAGCCATTGCCCCGTGCTTAAAGACCTTGGAGCCGCAGCTGCCGCAGGGGACTGGGCCCAGAGGCTTCCGCCTGTGCCCAGTGACAGGGGTGTCTGACACAGAGGACTCATTGGGACCCCAGCACCTGTGAGTAAAGACAAAAGCAGCAGCGGCAGGGCCGGCTGCCCTCAGGAGCCAGTCACCCCAGAGTAAAGTCAAAAGCAGCAGTGGCGGGACCAGCAGCCATTGGCCGCAGCATAGGAGCTCCTGCTGTCGCAGCTTCCAGGGCCCAGAGGCTTCTGTCTACAGACAGTGTCGGGGTGTCTGCCACAGAGGACTCATCGGGAGCCCAGCACCTGTGAGTAAAGACAAAAGCGGCAGTGGCAGGACCGGCTGCCCTGGGCCAGCCCAAAGAGCCGCCGGTGCCGCTGTGTTAGGGGTGTAGAGGCTTCCGTCTGTGGCCAGTGCCACGGAGGACTCATAGGGAGCCCAGCACCCAGTGGAGGATTGGGCCGGCTGCGGGGCCTCTGGAAGAGCTGGCTCCCTCCCTCACCATCTAGGAGGGGCTGGGTGGCAGAGACCTGTCTGCCTAGGTGTGCAGGGAGGGTGGCAAGGACAGGGGGCCGTGTTCAGTTGCGATCTCTGTGGTCGCCAGCCCACCAGCCTGCCAGCCCAGGAAATTTGAGAGGAGCATTGTCCTGACCAGTCAGGTTGGGGATTGGGCTGGGCTGAGAGGCATGCTTTCTGAAGAAGTTTTTACTGGAAAGTGGACTGAGGTGTTCTCCTGTGAAGGCAGCTTGACTTGCTTCTCACCCAGCCACAGGACTGGGAAGGACCAGTACCAGATCCCGTGGGACTGAGGCAGCATGTCGGGTGGGCCGGCACCCGCACCCCAGTCTGGTAGCCTGGCTGGTGGGTGGGTGTTCGCCTGAGTCTACAGCCCAGCCAACAGAGGGGTCCTGCCGAAACCAGAAAAACCAGATTGGACAATTTGAAACCAACAAGGAAGGAGGGTTTTTTTTTTACTTTTTAAAAAACTTTTCTCAGTAATCGTTTATATTTTTTAATTTTATTGCTGCTGTATCTTTCAGTACTCTGTTCCTCTCCTTTCTTTTTTCCTGCTTTAGTCCTTCTTCCTTTCACCCCAAACTTATTGCTTTTTCCTCACTTCTCTTGCCCTTTTTTTGTGTGTTTGTTTGTTTGTTTGTTGCTTTTTATACCACTGTAAATACTTCACAACACATCTCTCCGGTCTTACCCCACTTTACAGGTTCCTGAATTCTATTACTGTAGTGATTAACTCTACTTGCTCACATGCTATGTCTATTTAAAATTCTTTACTCTCACCTTACCTCAAAATATGACCACCTACAACGTCCCTGCTTTCTAGATACAACTCACAAGCCTTCCCTCCCTAACCACAGACTTATCAATTGTCTATCCTTTCTTAAAAGTGGCAAATTGGATTGAAGATTACAGTTAAGAGTATATAGAGCCTAAAGATCTTCTATCACTTCTCTAGTGGCTGTGACTGTAAATATCATAAAGTACTCTCCTGCTGTCATAAACCATCCCCCCCCAACTGATCACACACATACAAAGAAAGGAGTAGTTGGAAGTGGAGAAAATCAAGATACCTGCAGGAGACTGCACCACTGAATTTCACAGGTATTCTACCACAGAAGTTCACACCATAAACTCAGGGAGTCGGAACAGGTCAATGTAAGAAGCTGAGGCTAACAAGAAGAGTCTCATAAGCAGTGGGAAGACAAAGAAACAATGCCCAAATGAAAGAAAAGGTGGAAGTCTCAGAAATAATGTCAGATGAAAGAGAGGAAAGTCGGCTATCAGATATTGAATTCAAAGCACTAGTTATCAGGAAATTCAAAGAGCTCACAATGAGCTACCAAAAACTAGAGGGGAGCTACAATGAGCTCTCTGCAAACTATATCAACATGAAAAAGGAAAGAGAAACTATCAGCAAAGGCCAAGAGGAAATGAAGAATATAGTTTTGAAACTGAAGAACACAGTAGAAGGAATGAAAAGCAGGATCGATGAGTCAGATGATTTGATCAGCGAGTTGGAGGACACAGTAGAAAGAATCTCTCAAAAAGAGCAAAAAAGGGAATCTAGGCCCAAAAAGAATGAAGAGGGACTAAGAGAAATGCAAGACAATATGAAACATAATAATATCCAAATAATAGGAATACCAGAAGGAGAAGAAGAAGAACAAGGGATAGAAAACCTATTTGAAAGACTAATGATGGAAAATTTTCCTAATTTGATGAGAGAAAAAGTTACACGAATCCAGGAATCACAGAGAGTCCCATTCAAGAGGAACCAAAAGAAGCCCACTTCAAGACACAACAATATTAAAATTGCAAAACCCCAGGACAAAGAGAGAATCTTAAAGGCAGCAAGGGAGAAAAAGGAAGTCACATACAAGGGAGCCGCAATAAGTTTAGCTACTGACTTCTCAATGGAAACACTATAAGCAAGAAGAGAATGGCAAGAAATATTTCAAGTAATGAGAACCAGAGGCCTACAACCAAGGCTACTTTACCCAGCAATACTCTCAATCAAGATATAAGGCTAAATGAAGAGCTTCCAAGACAAAATAAGTCTAAAGGAATATGCCTTCACCAAACCAGCTGTAAAAGAAATACTAAAAGGACTGCTTTAAGGATAGGAAGGAAAAGAGAGAGACAGAGAGGAACTCTGGTACAAAAATGGCAATGAATAAATACCTATCAATAATAACCTTAAATATAAATGCATTAAATGGTCCAATCAAAAGACATAGAATAGCTGAATGGATAAGAAAGCATGACCCACACATATGCTGCCTACAGGAGACCCACCTCAGGTCAAAAGACCATCACAGAATAAAAGTGAAAGGCTGGAAGCAAATTTTCCAAGCAAATGGTCAAGAAAAAAAGCCAGAGTAGCAATTGTAACATCAGGCAAAATAGAGTTCCAAAAAAGTGCCATAAAGAGAGACGCAGGAGGTCACTTCATAATACTCAATGGAAAAATCCACCAAGAAGACATTAACATTGTAAATATATATGCACCCAACATAGGAGCACCCAAATATATAAGACAAATCTTAGAGGACTTCAAGAAAGTTATTGACAGCAGCACAATTATAGCAGGAGATTATAAGACCCCACTGTCAAAAATGGACAGATCTTCCAAAAAAAGTATATCAACAAAGATATAGCTGCACTAAACAACAGCCTAGATGGCATGGACTTGACTGATATATATAAAGAGCACTTCATCCCAAAGAATCTAAATACACATTCTTTTCAAATGCACATGGACCATTTTCCAAGATAGACCACATGACAGGACACAAAATGAACCTCAACAACTTCAAGAAAGTTGAAACCATACCAAGCATTTTCTTTGACCACAAGGTGCTGAAATTAGAAAGCAACCCCACAAGAAAAAACCCCAAACCCCCAAAATCATGGAGACTGAATGGTATGCTATTAAACAATGAATGGGTCAAGTTTGAAATTAGGGAAGAAGTCAAAAAGTTGCTGGAAACAAATCAAAATGAACTCACAACAACCCAAAACTTATGGGACATGGCCAAGGTAGTCCTGAGAGGGAAGTTCATAGCAATACAGGCTTATCTAAAGAAAATAGAAACAGTTCAAACAAATCTAACCCAATGCCTGCAATAACTTGAAGAACAAGAACAAAGACAGCCCAGAGCAAGTAGAAGGAAGGAAATAACCAAGATCAGAGCAGAATTAAATGACATAGAGACAAATAGCACAATTCTAAGGATCAATGAATCCAAGAGTTGGTTTTTTAAAAAGATAAACAAAATAGACAAGCCTTTAAGTAGGTTCTTTAAGAAAAGAAGAGAGAGGACCCAAGTGAACACACTCAGAAATGAAAGGAGATATTACAACTGATACCACAGAAATAAAAGGGATTGTAAGGAATTACTATGAAGAACTGTATGCCAGTAAATTTGAAAACCTAAGTGAAACGGACAAATTTCTAGAAAAATATAATCTTCCAAAACTCAATGAAGAAGAATTAGAAAGCCTGAACAGACCAATAACAGCAGATGAAATTGAAGGAGTAATCAACAAACTCCCATCACACAGAAGGTCCAGACGAGATGGTTTCACAGGAGAATTCTGCAAAGAATTTAAGGAAGAGCTAACCCCTATTCTTCACAGACTATTCCAAAAAATCCAAAATAATGGGAAACTCCCAAACTCTTTTTATGAACCCAGCATCATCCTAATTCCAAAACCAGACAGAGATACAACAAAGAAAGAAAACTTTAGGCCAATATCGCTGATGAACATAGATGCTAAAATCCTCGGCAAAATATTGGCAAATCGCATTCAACAATACATCAAAAAGATCATACACCACAACCAAGTGGGATTCATCCCAGGGATGCAAGGATGGTTCAATATCCGCAAATCAGTAAATGTAATGCATCACATAAACAAAAGCAAAGATAAAAATCATATGGTCATATCAATAGATGGGGAAAAAACTTTTGATAAGGTACAACACCCATTTATGATAAAGGTACTCAACAAGGTGGGAATAGAGGGAGCATTCCTCAATATAATAAAGGCCATATATGAAATACCTACAGCCAACATCATACTCAATGGGCAAAAACTAAAAGCTTTTGCACTAAGATCAGGAACAAGACAAGGTTGTCCACTTTCACCACTTCTATTTAATATAGTATTGTAAGTTTTAGCCTCAATGATCAAGTAAGTAAAGGAAATAAAAGGCATTCAAATTGGAAAGGAGGAAACAAAACTGTCATTGTTTGCAGATGACATGATAGTGTACATGGAAAATCCTATAGACTCTACCAAAAAACTGCTCGAACTAATAAATGAATTTGGCAAAACAGCGGGATGAAAGTCAATATCCAGAAATCAAAGGCATTTTTGTATCAATGAGTTAGCAGAAAGAGAAATCAAGAAAAAAATCCCATTTGATATAGCAAAAAGAAAAATAAAATATCTGGGAATAAATCTAACAAAGAGGTAAAAGACCTGTATGAAGAAAACTACATAACACTGAAGAAAGTAATCAAGGAAGACACAAACAAATGGAAACATATACCGTGTTCATGGATTGGAAGAATTAACATCATCAAAATATCTATATTACCCAAAGCAATTTACAGATTCAATGCAATACCTATTAAACTACCAATGCCATAATTCACAGACATAGAAAAAATACTTCAAAAATTTATATGGAACCATAAAAGACCCTGAATAGCAGCTGCAATGTTAAGAAAGAAGAACAAAGTAGGAGGGATCACAATATCTGATATCAAAGTGTATTACAAGGCCACTGTAATCAAAACAGCCTATTACTGGCATAAAAACAGGCACATAGACCAATGGAACAGAATAGAGAACCCAGAAATAAACCCAACTCTCTAGATTCAATTAATATTTGACAAAGGGGCAGTAACATAAAATGGGGTAAAGATAGCCTGTTCAACAAATGGTGTTGGGAGAACTGGACAGCTACATGCAAAAAAATGAACCTCGAGCACCAACTTACACCATACACCAAAATAAATTCAAGGTGAATAAAAGACTTAAATATAAGCCGTGACACTGTTAAAGTCCTAGAGGAGAACATTGGCAGGAAAATATCAGATATTTCACGCAGCAACATTTTTACTGATATGTCCCCTAGAGCAAGGAATATAAAGGAAAGAATAAACAAATGGGATCTCATCATATGAAAAGCTTCTGTGCATCTAAATAAAATAGCATTAAAATAAAAACACAACCATCTGTATGGGAAAACATATTTGCCAATGATACCTCAGACAAAGGATTAATCTCCAAAATATACAAAAAACTCACAGGACTTCACCCTAAGAAGACAACTAACCCAATTTAAAAAATGGGCAAAGGACTTGAACAGACACTTCTGCAAGGAGGACATACAGAGGATCCAGAGACATATGAAGAGATGCTCAATATCACTTGCTATCTGAGAGATGCAAATTAAAACCACAATGAGATATCACTTTACACCGGTGAGAATGGCTATTATAAACAAAGCAGTGAACAACACATGTTGTAGAGGGTATGGGGAAAAGGGCACTCTGTTCCACTGTTGGTGGGATTGCAGACTAGTACAACCATTATGGAAAACAATATGGAATTTTCTCAGAAAACTAAAATTGGACTTGCCTTTTGACCCAGCAATTCCACTGCTAGGATTATATCCTAAGAACCCTAAAACACCAATCCCAAAGAACATATGCACCCCAATGTTCATAGCAGCACAATTTACAATAGCCAAGAGTTGGATGCTACCTAGGTGCCCATCAGTAGATGAATGGATCAAAATCTATGGTACATATACACAATGGAGTTTTATGCAGCAGAAAGAAAGAAGGAGCTCCTACCTTTTGCAACAGCATGGATGGAACTGGAAAGCATTATGCTGAGTGAAATAAGCCAGGTGTTGAAGGACAAATGCCATATGATCTCACCTTTAACAGGAAGCTAAACAACAATACAAACAAGCAAGAAAAATATAACCAAAGACACTGAAATAGAGAACAGGCTGACAGTGACTATTGGGGAGAGGGGAGGGAATTTCAGGGGAAATAGGGGAGGGATTTAGAGGAACATATAAAGGATACATGGACAACAACTGAGAAGGGTGGAAATGGAATGAACACAGTTGGGGGTAACAGCATGGGGAGTCCTGGTTATTACCGCTAAACCTCCTTTGGGGTCTTTGGACCTGGAATGTTCTTGTTCTTTCCACTATCCCTGCAATGCTGGAAGGAAATGGACTGTGGCTGCCCAGGGGGCCTTCTTCTCTCACTTAACAACCAGGAAGAAAATGAGAAGGTTATTTCATCATCACCAAGTTTCTGAAAGAACTTGCTGTGAGGAGACATTCCAGTGGATGGTATTGACAGGAACTGGTTTGATTTCACTCACT